>NC_091235.1:8483422-8555922 GCF_040958095.1 Procambarus clarkii
TGTTTCAGCCTGGTGCGGGAATCGAACCCGCGCCACAGAATTACGAGCCCTGCGCGCTATCCACCTGGTTACCAGGCCCCCCATGTACTTACCTACTCATTCTTACCGGGATCTAGCTTCAGCTCCCGGGGTTTTTACCTCTCAATCTGTGAAATTGAGAGGTGTGTGTGGTCCCAACCCCCGTCTTTGTTATTTTAAATTCAGCTACTGGGAACAAAAAGTTGTAAGTAGCACGGTCTATGGTGAGCCCGTAGTGGACTGACCTGGCACAGTAGCGGGGTTGTAACTGCATATAAAGTCTTATATGCTTTGGACTCTTTGTTTGCCGTCTGCCAGAGGGGAGCCGGTGGCTGAGCGGACAGAACACTGGGCGCGTGATCCTGTGGTCCCGGTTTCGATCCGGGGCGCCGGCGAGAAACAATGGGCAGAGTTTCTTTCACCTTGATGCTCCTGTTACCTAGCAGTAAATAAGTACCTGGGAGTTAGTCAGCTGTCACGGGCTGCTTCCTGGGGGTAGAGGCCTGGCCGAGGACCGGGCTGCGGGGATACTAAGCCCCAAAATCATCTCAAGATAACTGCCTCCTCACCAACTTTCTGCAGCTCATGGGTGGTAGTTAGCGCGTAGTCGGAGTCGGTTGTGGGTTACGTTTCTGTCCAGAGCGAGACGTTGGTGAACGTTTCCTCCCAATAGATTATTCTGTTCACCTAACCATAAATAAGTACATTAGACTCAACTGTTGTGGGTCGCATCCTGAAGATGATCAGTCGTTGGCTAAGGAGATCTCGACGAGCTAATGGAAAATCACCTCCCTGATGTTGAAGGTCTTTCTAGCGAACATTGCCCGTGCTGCTTGGAACTTTTTGTTCCGAGTAGCTGAATCTAAAACCACATAATGTACATTTGTGTACTCAGGTTTCATCAGTGCCTAACAGTAGGTTTCTGTCTTGACTATTAATTCGAGTAAGTTTTACTCAGAGATCGCATCTCTGTTATTGTCTTCAGCGACATGAGATTTAATTCCTTTATGGAGATTTCCTTTCTCCAACTTCTCGAGTTGCTTCCTGTTCAGACGGTAAGTTGTGTCTGGTTTCCTTACTCAAGTACCCGTCTTCGGGGACTTAATTGTCTGCAGTTGTCAGTTGCCATTTGTCAACCCATTTCTGTAGTTTGTGTAAACTAGCCTGACTTTCTTAGCGTACTCACCGAGCTGTGCTTACCTAGAGTTCTGAGCCGAACTCTGACTCTCTGCACCTATTTTAGCTTTCAAATTACGACATTTTATACCGAAAATATGCCAATTACTGAAAACATCGATGGGTCAAATTTTGCCCAATCTCCCCTGCAGTTTTCAAAATATCTGAAAAGTCGGAAATTTGACATGCGGGGATTGAGCTTCAGTTCTTTAGTCCCGCGCCTCAGTCTTCGACTGACTAGAGTATAGGTTCCCGAGCCTATCGGACCTGGTATTTATAATACCAGGATCCTGGGGGGTTATAAATAGGAGCTGCTTCGTATGGGCCAATAGGGCCTCTGCAGGTACCTTTATTCTTATGTTCTTATTTCTACATTTGAAGTTTTGCTTGGGAATATGCATCCACCATTCATTTTGTTCACTACTCTTGACACTAATGTATTTGTGACTAAATCGGGAACATAGTCTCCACCTGTGTCCCCCTTGCTCGCCCCACAACGCATACCAAATGATCTGTCCTTGTGTGTCATGTCAATCACCCGCAGGAATGTGTGTGTGTTGAGAATGTTGTGTTGAACATACTATAGCCATAAGACACTTGTGTCTCGCCGCTCCACATTTAGCAACTCTTTAGAATAACATTAAGAATATATTTGTTGTAATACAAAATTTTCAAGATTATTTATTTACGCTGTACTTTCTTTCTCAATACTTTAACTTTCTGAAACTGCTGCTTCTATACTGATTTCACCTCTCTCTCTCTCTCCCCCCCTTCCGGGGATCTTTTTCTATTTCAAGGCCAACGGCTGTGTTGTTGGATGTGAAGAGAAGCACAAGATACCTAACCTTCAATAATCTTTTCCGACACTGGCTGAAGCACATTAATTTCAACTCCTTGAATGTGAGGAGGAAGCCATTATTTCAACCCCTTGAATGTGAGGAGGAAGCCATTATTTCAACCCCTTGAATGTGAGGAGGAAGCCATTATTTCAACCCCTTGAATGTGAGGAGGAAGCCATTAATTTCAACCCCTTGAATGTGAGGAGGAAGCCATTAATTTCAACCCCTTGAATGTGAGGAGGAAGCCATTAATTTCAACCCCTTGAATGTGAGGAGGAAGCCATTAATGTCAACCCCTTGAATGTGAGGAGGAAGCCATTAATTTCAACCCCTTGAATGTGAGGAGGAAGCCATTAATTTCAACTCCTTGAATGTGAGGAGGAAGCCATTAATTTCAACTCCTTGAATGTGAGGAGGAAGCCATTAATTTCAACTCCTTGAATGTGAGGAGGAAGCCATTAATTTCAACCCCTTGAATGTGAAGAGGAAGCCATTAATTTCAACCCCTTGAATGTGAGGAGGAAGCCATTAATGTCAACCCCTTGAATGTGAAGAGGAAGCCATTAATTTCAACCCCCTTGAATGTGAGGAGGCGCGAGGCTTCGGTCCGCTGAAGCTTGTCTTGTACGCCATGAGCTGGTTCAACGTTTGTTTTGCGTCCTGTAATTCCAGGTACAGGCAACAGAACACGCACGCTTTACCGGTAAGCCCTGGTTGTAACCTGTCCTCTTGCAAATTACGTCGTTTTTTTGCTCGTATGCGCACTCAGGCTAAAAAATCGAAGTAATTGAAAATGGAATCGGCTCACGAAAGTGACGTACTGTCTCCGTTTTCTGTTTGGGTCCTCTGGCTTAGGCTCTTAGGTTAGGAGAGGACACTTTTAATTAACGGGTTTCATGACGTTTTGAAACCTTAGGAGAACTTCCTGCTCTCCTAACATACCATAAGACCCTTAACTTGCTGTTTTGGAAAAAAAAAAATCCAAAATTTATTTTCAATTATTTTTCATTTTCAAATTACGGCCTTTTTTTGGCTGTAATACGAAAATTAGCGCTTACGAGCGAAAACCGCCGTAATTCATAAGAAGACAGGTTGCATGCGTCATTGCTGTTGCTTGCCTGCAACGTGAGGCTAGTTTCAAATTAAGAGTTCGAACAGTAAGCTGTTGATGACTTAAATTATTTTCTAGTTTATATTATAAACTTAATTAGTTAAGTTTAACAAGTAAATATTCTGTCATTTGCTATTGCGCATCTAAAATTATAGTTTCAATGTAGACTTATTCGTTAATGTTACGCGTAGGTTATATTAGTTTTATTGGGGCGTCTACAACGGCGATTGAACGTGTGGATATATTTCAGAATCTATGGCATTGTAGTGAGCCAATAAGACACCATAAAGTCTCAGAAGACTCGGAGCCCACGGTGCTGTAATAACCTGGTACTACGGTCCCAGGTAGATGTAGACTCGGTCCTGGGTAGATGTAGACTTGGGCCCAGGACCTGAGTGTGGAGGTTAACCCGGGCGCGTCCTAGCTGTTGAAGCTTCCTCTGCCGCGGGTGATTCAAGAGCAGCGTTGTGTGTGTAAATCTCCAGATAGCAAAATGTGTGTAGTAGTGTCAGAGTTCAGGCAGATGTTCCGCCTTTCATTTGTAGTTGCTGTCCTAGAGGCAGCTGCTTAGTTGTGTAGTGGTTGCCCCCCTGTCGGTCGGTAGGGAGCCGGTCGGCCGAGCGGACAGAACACGTGACTTGTGATCCTGTGGTCCCGGGTTCGATCCCGGGCGCCGGAGAGAAACAAGGGGCAGAGTTTCTTTCACCCTATGCCCCTGTTACCTAGCAGTAAAATAGGTACCTGGGTGTTAGTCAGCTGTCACGGGCTGCTTCCTGGGGGTGGAGGCCTGGTCGAGGACCGAGCCGCGGGGACACTAAAAAGCCCCGAAATCATCTCAAGATAACCTCAAGAAGATTGTCGTGTCCTGCCTAGGATACCAGTGTGGAAATATACGCATGTTTTGTGTATTTCTTAAGTAGTTCAAGTGCAACGTTGTACCATGGTTATATATATGTCCTAAATGGGTTATTATATATCGTCACATGGTGTAGTTTGCAGGGCTGTAATAATGAAAGCAAGGTTGTAGACTATTTACATTAACTACCAATAGACGTCAGATAGGACTGAATCACAAGACGTGAATACACCAGCACTTCTAAATGTGGTTAACCAGGATTTGTAATATTATCATTTCATTTAGACGAACATGCTGTGTTCGTTGTGTAAAGTGTATAGAAACATGCTAAATATAATAAAAAATTGGTCTATTCTTTCTTTCTTTTTCCTATAAGTAGTCAACTGGTATATGAACTGACAGGTGAGAACTTGTCAAGGAGAGTAAGACGGGAGAATATATCTTAGACGGGGAACCCATTAAGTGGACAAAGCCAAGTGTAATACTCGATGTAATTCAATTATGCTCGCAAACTTAACTCAGAGTTACCCATCGAATATCCCAATAGTATATTACATTGTACCTATAAAGCTTTTCAATGTCCTTCAATGGTTTAAATTTTAGCTTGCAGATATTAACATTTACCAACCACATATGTCCTGTAAGTTGCTACTATACACATCATAAATTAAGGTTTCGTTAGAGGTAACCCTAAATGTTTACAATTAAGTTTAAAAGACTTATAAATATATTTTCGTACTAATACAGGGATGTATTAATTACAGTCACCTAGGCCTTAGCTTTGTGGGTGTAGACACGGGCGTGGAAGGTATATATATATATATATATATATATATATATATATATATATATATATATATATATATATATATATATATATATATATATATATATATATGTGTGTGTGTGTGTGTATATCACGAAAATAAACACGTGATTAAGAATGTGACAATGTCAGACCACGGAGGAAAAATGAAACAGGAATTTCCTTAAGTACTTTCGTATATTAAATATACGAAAGTACTTAAGGAAATTCCTGTTTCATTTTTCCTCCGTGGTCTGACATTGTCATATATATATATATATATATATATATATATATATATATATATATATATATATATATATATATATATATATATATATATATATATATGACCAGACCACGGAGGAAGAATTGAAACAGGAATTTCCTTAAGTACTTTCGTATAATAATACATCTTCAGAAGGAATATGATTTCCATTCATATTCCTTCTGAAGATGTATTAATATACGAAAGTACTTGAGGAAATTCCTGTTCCAATTCTTCCTCCGTGGTCTGACACTGTCACATTTTTCATCACACGTTAATTTTCGTGATTTACACACCTATATGTATATATATATAATATAATATTTTCGGTAGAGGTAGACCAAACACATGTGCTATCCCGCCAAAAATGTGGTAATGAGTGTAGGACAGTCATAGTGACTGTGTCTGCTGGTCTGTGTTTACTCCTTCCTATTCGGGACATTTCCGGGATATATTTAGTGTGCAAGGGGTGGCGGGTTATATGAAGCTCCTCGTAATACATTTAGACCGCGCTCGAGCACGTATTTGACGGGGCTGTTCACCTGTCTCTTCACTTTTGTTTGAGAGCGATATACTCCTCTGCTCGCTCTACGGGCTCACCATAGCCCGTGCTACTTGGAACTTGTTCCGAGTAGTTGAATCTATAACAACAACAAACGTCTGCTCGCTCACTACAATTTTGTTCCTCTCTTGTGTACTATTTACTTAAGATAATGAGGTGTGCATAATATATATAACAC
The DNA here is from genome assembly GCF_040958095.1 of Procambarus clarkii. NCBI lineage: Eukaryota > Metazoa > Arthropoda > Malacostraca > Decapoda > Cambaridae > Procambarus > Procambarus clarkii. The sequence continues at coordinate 8,489,236 of NC_091235.1, forward strand.
CAAGAACTCTTCTGCTGTGAAGGATTCGAACCCTAGAAAGTCAGGTGCATTATACTCAGGTTCGAATCCTTCTCAGAAGAAGAGTTCTTGGCGCTGCATATAACTTGTGCGTTTATGCAAGTGTGTCGTATATTACAGGGTCGCGTTTTCTCTATTTAATGTGACTGATTTGATGAAAATGAACATTTAATCTCTTGCCATTGACTAGTGTCGTTGGGAGGTTGAAATGCTGAAGGGAAATATAACTTGTGCGGTTATGCAGGTGTCGTGTGTGTGTGTGTGTGTGTGTGTGTGTGTATATATATATATAATGAGGTGTACTTGACCCTCTGCTAATGAGACGTACCTGTGTATACGCCGTGTGTGTACTATGAGTTGTTGTTGTCTTAGATTTAGCTACTCAGAACGAAGTGTCCATGTAGCACGGGCTATGGTGAGCCCGTAAGTACTATGAGATCCTGATACTGATTTATACGTGTGGCCCAGACAATGAGCCACAGTACCTGTGCTACGGGTACTCGCAGGGTGGTAATTCTGTCCTCTCGGTGAAGGGAGGCGAGGGGGGCAGACTGGCAGAAGGAAAGCAGACTGGCAACTTGCCCGAGGGTTAAATGCAACGGTGTGGTGGAGGGGGGGGGGGGGGGTTGTCAGGTAGGCTTCCTGCCCGGCAGGGGGGAGGGAGGTATGCCGCCCCCCCTCCACACTGGGCAGGTGCCCAATGGCATGTGGGGGGGGGGGGATATAATAGGGGCAGGATAGCCCCGCTCCTGTGCCAGGTAAGTCCACTACGGGCTCACCATAGCCCGTGCTACTTGCCCCGCTCCTGTGCCAGGTAAGTCCACTACCGGCTCACCATAGCGCGTGCTACTTGCCTCGCTCTTGTGCCAGACAAGTCCACTACGGGTTCACCATAGCCCGTGCTACTTGGAACTTTTGTTCTGAGTAGCTGAATCTAAAACTACTACAGTCGTTATAACTCGTGTTGGGGGAGAGGCAAAAAAGCAGGTGTCTCGTTTTGTCTGGTTGCACTGGTGACCTAATGCGATGTGTTAGTAACAGTTCAAGCAACGTCTTATTTACGTTTTCTGCTCATCGGTCTCGATCGATATTTGAATTGGGTTGTTTGGGTTCTTTCGTTTCTAGTTAGCCTAAGCACTTCTATTTTTGTACGGAGTGGCGAATGGAGAGAGAACGGGGTGGTGTGAGAGAGGAGCGGGTGGTTGAGGTGTATGTATACACAGTGGGTATACACTGTGTACGAACGCGAGTACTCGTATTCACGACCAAACATCACATTCACTCCCAAACAAAAATCTGCCATTTTTACGGGCTATTCATGCCCGTGCCACCTCTTGGGCGGCTTAATCTTTATCAATTAATCGAGTGCTCGTAATTCTTATTAGCAATGTAGACGTAGCCCAATAGAGAGCCCAGTAGCCCACTGATACACAACACCTCGTAGATGGACCCCACTGATACACAACACCTCGTAGATGGACCCACTGATACACAACACCTCGTAGATGGACCCCACTGATACACAACACCTCGTAGATGGACCCACTGATACACAACACCTCGTAGATGGACCCCACTGATACACAACACCTCGTAGATGGACCCCACTGATACACAACACCTCGTAGATGGACCCCACTGATACACAACACCTCGTAGATGGACCCCACTGATACACAACACCTCGTAGATGGACCCCACTGATACACAACACCTCGTAGATGGACCCCACTGATACACAACACCTCGTAGATGGACCCCACTGATACACAACACCTCGTAGATGGACCCCACTGATACACAACACCTCGTAGATGGACCCCACTGATACACAACACCTCGTAGATGGACCCCACTGATACACAACACCTCGTAAATGGACCCCACTGATACACAACACCTCGTAGATGGACCCCACTGATACACAACACCTCGTAGATGGACCCCACTGATACACAACACCTCGTAGATGGACCCCACTGATACACAACACCTCGTAGATGGACCCCACTGATACACAACACCTCGTAGATGGACCCCACTGATACACAACGCCTCGTAGATGGACCCCACTGATACACAACACCTCGTAGATGGACCCCACTGATACACAACACCTCGTAGATGGACCCCACTGATACACAACACCTCGTAGATGGACCCCACTGATACACAACACCTCGTAGATGGACCCCACTGATACACAACACCTCGTAGATGGACCCCACTGATACACAACACCTCGTAGATGGACCCCACTAATACACAACACCTCGTAGATGGACCCCACTGATACACAACACCTCGTAGATGGACCCCACTGATACACAACACCTCGTAGATGGACCCCACTGATACACAACACCTCGTAGATGGACCCCACTGATACACAACACCTCGTAGATGGACCCCACTGATACACAACACCTCGTAGATGGACCCCACTGATACACAACACCTCGTAGATGGACCCCACTGATACACAACACCTCGTAGATGGACCCCACTGATACACAACACCTCGTAGATGGACCCCACAATTCTGGTAGCATTTAAGTCATTATAAACCATTGATGGAGTTTTGCTCATTAAAACTGGTGGGCAAATGGGATACATTGGTTAATATACCTTGTGACATTTTGTTTTTTAAGGAAGGTGGTGGCCGCTGTAGTAAATAATTCCCGTTTATATGTTACAGAATTTATCATACAAATTTTTCTCATTATTTTCTGTATAATGCTTCCTGAAGTTGTATATCTGTTTTTCCCCATGAGTGCCATGTGGCACCAGCTGCTACACACTGGTGTCACAATATACTCCCTACGAGTGCCATCTGGCACCAGCTGCTACACACTGGTGTCACAATATACTCCCTACGAGTGCCATCTGGCACCAGCTGCTACACACAGGTGTCACAATATCCTCCCTACGAGTGCCATCTGGCACCAGCTGCTACACACACAGGTGTCACAATATCCTCCCTACGAGTGCCATCTGGCACCAGCTGCTACACACACAGGTGTCACAATATACTCCCTACGAGTGCCATCTGGCACCAGCTGCTACACACACAGGTGTCACAATATACTCCCTACGAGTGCCATCTGGCACCAGCTGCTACACACAGGTGTCACAATATCCTCCCTACGAGTGCTATCTGGCACCAGCTGCTACACACACAGGTGTCACAATATCCTCCCTACGAGTGCCATCTGGCACCAGCTGCTACACACTGGTGTCACAATATCCTCCCTACGAGTGCCATCTGGCACCAGCTGCTACACACAGGTGTCACAATATCCTCCCTACGAGTGCCATCTGGCACCAGCTGCTACACACAGGTGTCACAATATCCTCCCTACGAGTGCCATCTGGCACCAGCTGCTACACACAATGGTGTCACAATATCCTCCCTACGAGTGCCATCTGGCACCAGCTGCTACACACAGGTGTCACAATATCCTCCCTACGAGTGCCATCTGGCACCAGCTGCCACGTACCTCAACACCCCCGCGATTTATTAGCGATAAAAAGCATTCTTGCTAACTTTACTGTGGAGTGGGTGTGCAAACCCATCATCCTAATCATTATAATTTGTTTTCCTGGAAGAATATCGAGATTTCCCCAAGGTCGAACTACTGCCCCTTTCTTTTTTCCCCAGGATGCAGCTCCACGACATTAGACTAGCTCCCGCGTACTTTTTTTTTTTTGCTGCTAGGTGAAGAGAGGCATTGGGTGAAACGAAACGTGCGCCACGCAACCCGTCCTCGACTCGAAGTCCATTATATTCAGTGGTCGACCCCACAGACGCATTCATAAATTTTAACATGCTGTTCATTCAAAATAGGAATTTTCTCAAATATAAATTAATATTATGATATATTAGCATATTGTGTATATATAGGCATAGGTTAGGTTAGGTTAGGTGTTTAGGTTCTGTTGGCGATTAATTGTATTTGTAGTACGTGGATGAAGCATTTACAGCGTTGGGGTTCGAACAGAGAACGTGAGCGAAGCACTTGTTCCGGAAGTGTTCTGACGTCATCAGTCGTGAGTCGTGTGTCAGCCCGTCCTCCAAACAAAGATCCAAAAGTGATTCCATGCACCCGCCAAACCCCCTGTTTATGAATGAAAAGCGGTTTACACACGACTCACAACTGCTGACGTTCGAACATATCCGGAACAAGTGCTTCACTGACGAATTTTGTTCAAATCACAACGCTATAAATGCTTCACCCACGTACTACAAATACAAATAATCGCCAACAGAACCTAAACACCTAACCTAACCTAACCTATGCCTATATATGCACAATATGCTAATATATTATAATATTAATTTATATTTGAGAAAATTCCTATTTTGAATGAACAGCATGTTAAAATTTATGAATGCGTCTGTGGGGTCGACCGCTGGATGTAATGGACTTGAGTCGAGGACGGGTTGCATGTGTAAACCGTTTTTCATTCATAAACAGTGGGTTAGGCGGCTGGATTAACGAGCTTGGATCTTTGTATGCGAGAACGGGTTGTTTACAGCGTTATGATACGAACAAAATTCGTCAATGAAGCCCTTGTTCCGGAAGTGTTCGAAAAAGATCAGTTGTGAGTCGTGTGTAAACCGTTTTTCATTCATAAACAGGGGGTTTGGCGGGTGGATGGAATCACTTTTGGGGTCTTTGTTTGGAGGACGAGCTGTGGTCCGAGGACGGGTTCCTCGGTCGTTCTTCAAGGAGGGATTCGTGCCTTGGATCTATCTTGAGATGATTTCGGGGCTTAGCGTCCCCGTGGCCCGGTCCTCGACCAGGCCTCCTTTTTGTTACACTCCCCCAGGAAGCAGCCCGTAGCAGCTGTCTAACTCCCAGGTACCTGTTCTACTAGGTAACAGGGGCATCAGGGTGAAAAAAACATTTTGCCCATTTGTCTCCGCCTCCACCGGGGATCGAACCCGGAGCCTCGACAGGACTACGAATCCAAAGCGCTGTCCACCCAGCTGTCATGCGCCCTGGATCTGTGAGACTGGTGATAATTTGTTTGCTTTTCGTACTAATCTTGTTTGTTTATTGTTTATTACTATGGTGGGCGGGTGCGTGGGACGGAGCCAGGTGGCGCTCGGTACCAAGTATAGTGGAGGCGGGTAAACAGCGGAGGGAAACTGCCCAGAGCACCAAGTTGTTGTGGTTTGCAGCCTTTTACCAGCTTGATCTTTCATGCACTTTGATCTTTCATTCATATTTTTTTTATCTTGACACACCAGTATATCTTGTGGCTGATTCTTGGTATCTGGGTATTGTTGTATTATGTTCATATCTATACTGTAAAAGAAAATGTCTGTCTGTCCATAGATGGAGCCCAGACGCTTGGGCCAAACTTCACCCAAATTTTTAGGGAAAATGGTGTGGGATACGGGACGGGCATAGGCTGGTCCAGGTAGGCCTAAGTTAATTTTTTTAGGAAATATAAAAACAAAAACCGAGGCGATTTTAATGAAATTTGAATTTGAAACGGGGTGAAATGTGGCATATGTTGTCCGTGTGTTGACGTACTCCCGCCGTTTACCCGCACATTGTCAGCATTTAATTTATATCTATATGGAAATGTCTGTCTGTTCGAAGTTGGGGGGGGGGGTGGTTATGGAGGAGGGCAGGGTGGGGAAAGTGGGGCAAATAAGGGAGATGGGATAGAAAAGGGAGAGAGGGGAGGACGAAGGAGGGGGGAGAGGGGAGGTGGGGGAGGACTGTTACGAACCCGGATCCAGCGTCCGAGCAAGGAGCAGTAACAACTACGCCATCTGTGGGTCAGCTCCCGAAACCCCCGCCAAACGAACGGCGACACCGGATGAGGACGGCGAATATCGGCCACAAGGGCCAGTTTCCAGTCCTGTGCAGCTCACAACACAGCCGCTCCTGACCTCTGGTGAGGTGGTGCTCCGACGACAGCGCCATCTATGGACTGGATACGTCAGGTGTTTGCGCCCGAGCCCGTAAGTGAGGTGTATTAGTGTCCCGGTTATTGATGACGTGTCTGTTTACAGAGTCGACCTGGGACCGCTGTGTTGAAGGTTGAGTCAGTCTACCCGAGGCAGCCAGTCTCCATACTGTGAAGTTTGCTGTAGCTGTTGTGACGTCGTCCCCCCCGGAAGAACACTGTGGTGTGTTAGCCTGCCATTGGAGTGGCAGTGAAAGGATTTACCCGGGACCGACTGTTGGAGACGATCATCCACTGGGGTATTGAGGACAGGAGGGTGATTTGTGATATCACACGAGACTCCTGTCTAGGGCGTACCCCTTATATCGTTCGTGGAGTGGCCGTACCAGCCTTGGTGGCTCAGTACCTGCCAGCAGACCAGCTGGACGTGTGGTTGACGGCCTCCACGACGGTGCCCCCAGTGGACCTGTGTTTTGGCTGACCTGTGGCCCGGGTAGGCTCGGCATTCTCAGAGGACACGTCGTGAGGCCACGAAGAAAGCACCGAGAGTTATGGCACCAGCGTCTTCAGCAGAGGACATCGATTGAGGATTAATCCCCTTGTATAGTGTTAATACCCTCCCCCTGTGCACTTTTTGCTTTTTATATATTTAATCGGTGATGGACATTATATAATATTAAGTTCTTAGCTTTCTTTCCCTACTCCCTTTAAGTTACTTGCGTCACGGATCTCATCCCTTGATAGCCACTACTGGCTCGGGAACGGATACATATATCTTCCTCTAACAACATCAGAGTAAGGACCTCGTTGCGTCCCGAGAGGGCCGTAACAAGGACGAAGGATGGGGGTGGGAGATAGAGATAGCAAGACAGAGAGATAACTAGATACAGATAGATAGAGATAGACAAAGAAAGATATACAGATACATAAAGGTAGAGAGAAAGGGGGGGACGAACAGAGACCCTAAGCAATGTGTATTGGAGGAGCTGTACATTATAGATCTGTAGTTTATAAGATCTGTAGTTTATTTATATATATTGTTTTACTATACGAACAATTGTATATTGTTTTGGAAAATGTGTGATGAAGTTGTAGTCAACTATATTCATATTCTGGTAAGAAGTATGCATATATATATATATATATATATATATATATATATATATATATATATATATATATAACTGAAAACTCACACCCCAGAAGTGACTCGAACCCATACTCCCACAACTGGTATGTACAGGGACGCCTTAATCCGCTTGACCATCACGACCGGACATAAGGAAGTGATAGCCGAGGCTATATGAACCACTTCCCCGCCGGCACTCGGATGGTAATCTTGGGCATAGCATTTTATCAAATCACCTCATTCTTTGGGGCACACGTGAGGAACACAAATGCAAACAAGCCTGAATGGTCCCCAGGACTATATACAACTGAAAACTCACACCCCAGAAGTGACTCGAACCCATACTCCCACAACTGGTATGTACAGGGACGCCTTAATCCGCTTGTGGATTAAGGTTAAGGTGAGTTTTCAGTTGTATATAGTCCTGGGGACCATTCAGGCTTGTTTGCATTTGTGTTCCTCACGTGTGCCCCAAAGAATGAGGTGATTTGATAAAATGCTATGCCCAAGATTACCATCCGAGTGCCGGCGGGGAAGTGGTTCATATAGCCTCGGCTATCACTTCCTTATGTCCGGTCGTGATGGTCAAGCGGATTAAGGCGTCCCTGTACATACCAGTTGTGGGAGTATGGGTTCGAGTCACTTCTGGGGTGTGAGTTTTCAGTTGTATATAGTCCTGGGGACCATTCAGGCTTGTTTGCATTTGTGTTCCTCACGTGTGCCCCAAAGAATGAGGTGATTTGATAAAATGCTATGCCCAAGATTACCATCCGAGTGCCGGCGGGGAAGTGGTTCATATAGCCTCGGCTATCACTTCCTTATGTCCGGTCGTGATGGTCAAGCGGATTAAGGCGTCCCTGTACATACCAGTTGTGGGAGTATGGGTTCGAGTCACTTCTGGGGTGTGAGTTTTCAGTTGTATATAGTCCTGGGGACCATTCAGGCTTGTTTGCATTTGTGTTCCTCACGTGTGCCCCAAAGAATGAGGTGATTTGATAAAATGCTATGCCCAAGATTACCATCCGAGTGCCGGCGGGGAAGTGGTTCATATAGCCTCGGCTATCACTTCCTTATGTCCGGTCGTGATGGTCAAGCGGATTAAGGCGTCCCTGTACATACCAGTTGTGGGAGTATGGGTTCGAGTCACTTCTGGGGTGTGAGTTTTCAGTTGTATATAGTCCTGGGGACCATTCAGGCTTGTTTGCATTTGTGTTCCTCACGTGTGCCCCAAAGAATGAGGTGATTTGATAAAATGCTATGCCCAAGATTACCATCCGAGTGCCGGCGGGGAAGTGGTTCATATAGCCTCGGCTATCACTTCCTTATGTCCGGTCGTGATGGTCAAGCGGATTAAGGCGTCCCTGTACATACCAGTTGTGGGAGTATGGGTTCGAGTCACTTCTGGGGTGTGAGTTTTCAGTTGTATATAGTCCTGGGGACCATTCAGGCTTGTTTGCATATATATATATATATATATATATATATATATATATATATATATATATATATATATATATATATATATATATATATATATTAATATTCCTTTCACATATGTCTTAAAAGGAGTCAAACAACTCAGTAAACACAACATACAGTATTACCTAAGTATACACTATTATTGCCTCAGGTTTTGCTCGCAGTTCCAGAAAAATAGCCTCAACTTCGCCCCAATCTCCACACGAGCTGCCCTTCTCGGCCAAATGTCAACACAGTGTGCCAAGCCGTGGGAGTATACAAGGGAGTCGGAGGGTAATTCTAGGATGCTTCGAGCCCAGACCAGCCAAAACACTTTACTTTGCTATGTGGAGGAAAAATATTGTTTGTGATTTGTTTCTCAGGACGAATTTGCACTAAGTACTGGTTGACTGGTTCATTATTCTTGGTGCACCAAGTACTGGTTGATTGGTTCATTATTCTTGGTGCACCAAGTACTGGTTGACTGGTTCATTATTCTTGGTGCACCAAGTACTGGTTGATTGGTTCATTATTCTTGGTGCACCAAGTACTGGTTGACTGGTTCATTATTCTTGGTGCACCAAGTACTGGTTGATTGGTTCATTATTCTTGGTGCACCAAGTACTGGTTGACTGGTTCATTATTCTTGGTGTACCAAGTACTGGTTGACTGGTTCATTATTCTTGGTGTACCAAGTACTGGTTGACTGGTTCTTTATTCTTGGTGTACCAAGTACTGGTTGATTGGTTCATTATTCTTGGTGCACCAAGTACTGGTTGACTGGTTCTTTATTCTTGGTGCACCAAGTACTGGTTGATTGGTTCATTATTCTTGGTGCACCAAGTACTGGTTGACTGGTTCATTATTCTTGGTGCACCAAGTACTGGTTGATTGGTTCATTATTCTTGGTGCACCAAGTACTGGTTGACTGGTTCATTATTCTTGGTGCACCAAGTACTGGTTGATTGGTTCATTATTCTTGGTGCACCAAGTACTGGTTGATTGGTTCATTATTCTTGGTGCACCAAGTACTGGTTGACTGGTTCATTATTCTTGGTGCACCAAGTACTGGTTGATTGGTTCATTATTCTTGGTGCACCAAGTACTGGTTGACTGGTTCATTATTCTTGGTGCACCAAGTACTGGTTGATTGGTTCATTATTCTTGGTGCACCAAGTACTGGTTGATTGGTTCATTATTCTTGGTGCACCAAGTACTGGTTGACTGGTTCATTATTCTTGGTGCACCAAGTACTGGTTGATTGGTTCATTATTCTTGGTGCACCAAGTACTGGTTGATTGGTTCATTATTCTTGGTGCACCAAGTACTGGTTGACTGGTTCATTATTCTTGGTGCACCAAGTACTGGTTGATTGGTTCATTATTCTTGGTGCACCAAGTACTGGTTGACTGGTTCATTATTCTTGGTGCACCAAGTACTGGTTGATTGGTTCATTATTCTTGGTGCACCAAGTACTGGTTGATTGGTTCATTATTCTTGGTGCACCAAGTACTGGTTGACTGGTTCATTATTCTTGGTGCACCAAGTACTGGTTGATTGGTTCATTATTCTTGGTGCACCAAGTACTGGTTGATTGGTTCATTATTCTTGGTGCACCAAGTACTGGTTGATTGGTTCATTATTCTTGGTGCACCAAGTACTGGTTGACTGGTTCATTATTCTTGGTGCACCAAGTACTGGTTGATTGGTTCATTATTCTTGGTGTACCAAGTACTGGTTTATTGGTTCATTATTCTTGGTGCACCAAGTACTGGTTGATTGGTTCATTATTCTTGGTGCACCAAGTACTGGTTGATTGGTTCATTATTCTTGGTGCACCAAGTACTGGTTGATTGGTTCATTATTCTTGGTGCACTAAGTACTGGTTGATTGGTTCATTATTCTTGGTGCACCAAGTACTGGTTGACTGGTTCATTATTCTTGGTGCACCAAGTACTGGTTGATTGGTTCATTATTCTTGGTGTACCAAGTACTGGTTGATTGGTTCATTATGCTTGGTGCACCAAGTACTGGTTGATTGGTTCATTATTCTTGGTGCACCAAGTACTGGTTGATTGGTTCATTATTCTTGGTGCACCAAGTACTGGTTGATTGGTTCATTATTCTTGGTGCACTAAGTACTGGTTGACTGGTTCATTATTCTTGGTGCACTAAGTACTGGTTGACTGGTTCATTATTCTTGGTGCACCAAGTACTGGTTGATTGGTTCATTATTCTTGGTGCACTAAGTACTGGTTGACTGGTTCATTATTCTTGGTGCACCAAGTACTGGTTGATTGGTTCATTATTCTTGGTGCACTAAGTACTGGTTGACTGGTTCATTATTCTTGGTGCACCAAGTACTGGTTGATTGGTTCATTATTCTTGGTGCACTAAGTACTGGTTGACTGGTTCATTATTCTTGGTGCACCAAGTACTGGTTGATTCGTTCATTATTCTTGGTGCACTAAGTACTGGTTGATTGGTTCATTATTCTTGGTGTACCAAGTACTGGTTGATTGGTTCATTATTGTTGGTGCACCAAGTACTGGTTGACTGGTTCATTATTCTTGGTGCACCAAGTACTGGTTGATTGGTTCATTATTCTTGGTGTACCAAGTACTGGTTGATTGGTTCATTATTCTTGGTGCACCAAGTACTGGTTGATTGGTTCATTATTCTTGGTGCACCAAGTACTGGTTGATTGGTTCATTATTCTTGGTGCACTAAGTACTGGTTGACTGGTTCATTATTCTTGGTGCACCAAGTACTGGTTGATTGGTTCATTATTCTTGGTGCACTAAGTACTGGTTGACTGGTTCATTATTCTTGGTGCACCAAGTACTGGTTGATTGGTTCATTATTCTTGGTGCACTAAGTACTGGTTGACTGGTTCATTATTCTTGGTGCACCAAGTACTGGTTGATTGGTTCATTATTCTTGGTGCACTAAGTACTGGTTGATTGGTTCATTATTCTTGGTGTACCAAGTACTGGTTGATTGGTTCATTATTCTTGGTGCACCAAGTACTGGTTGACTGGTTCATTATTCTTGGTGCACCAAGTACTGGTTGATTGGTTCATTATTCTTGGTGTACCAAGTACTGGTTGATTGGTTCATTATTCTTGGTGCACCAAGTACTGGTTGATTGGTTCATTATTCTTGGTGCACCAAGTACTGGTTGACTGGTTCATTATTCTTGGTGCACCAAGTACTGGTTGATTGGTTCATTATTCTTGGTGTACCAAGTACTGGTTGATTGGTTCATTATTCTTGGTGCACCAAGTACTGGTTGATTGGTTCATTATTCTTGGTGCACCAAGTACTGGTTGATTGGTTCATTATTCTTGGTGCACCAAGTACTGGTTGATTGGTTCATTATTCTTGGTGCACTAAGTACTGGTTGACTGGTTCATTATTCTTGGTGCACTAAGTACTGGTTGACTGGTTCATTATTCTTGGTGCACCAAGTACTGGTTGATTGGTTCATTATTCTTGGTGCACTAAGTACTGGTTGACTGGTTCATTATTCTTGGTGCACCAAGTACTGGTTGATTGGTTCATTATTCTTGGTGCACTAAGTACTGGTTGACTGGTTCATTATTCTTGGTGCACCAAGTACTGGTTGATTGGTTCATTATTCTTGGTGCACTAAGTACTGGTTGACTGGTTCATTATTCTTGGTGCACCAAGTACTGGTTGATTGGTTCATTATTCTTGGTGCACTAAGTACTGGTTGACTGGTTCATTATTCTTGGTGCACCAAGTACTGGTTGATTGGTTCATTATTCTTGGTGTACCAAGTACTGGTTGATTGGTTCATTATTCTTGGTGCACTAAGTACTGGTTGACTGGTTCATTATTCTTGGTGCACCAAGTACTGGTTGATTGGTTCATTATTCTTGGTGCACCAAGTACTGGTTGATTGGTTCATTATTCTTGGTGCACCAAGTACTGGTTGATTGGTTCATTATTCTTGGTGTACCAAGTACTGGTTGATTGGTTCATTATTCTTGGTGCACCAAGTACTGGTTGATTGGTTCATTATTCTTGGTGCACCAAGTACTGGTTGATTGGTTCATTATTCTTGGTGCACCAAGTACTGGTTGATTGGTTCATTATTCTTGGTGCACCAAGTACTGGTTGATTGGTTCATTATTCTTGGTGTACCAAGTACTGGTTGACTGGTTCATTATTCTTGGTGCACCAAGTACTGGTTGATTGGTTCATTATTCTTGGTGCACCAAGTACTGGTTGATTGGTTCATTATTCTTGGTGCACCAAGTACTGGTTGATTGGTTCATTATTCTTGGTGCACCAAGTACTGGTTGATTGGTTCATTATTCTTGGTGTACCAAGTACTGGTTGACTGGTTCATTATTCTTGGTGCACCAAGTACTGGTTGATTGGTTCATTATTCTTGGTGCACCAAGTACTGGTTGATTGGTTCATTATTCTTGGTGCACCAAGTACTGGTTGATTGGTTCATTATTCTTGGTGCACCAAGTACTGGTTGATTGGTTCATTATTCTTGGTGCACCAAGTACTGGTTGATTGGTTCATTATTCTTGGTGTACCAAGTACTGGTTGATTGGTTCATTATTCTTGGTGTACCAAGTACTGGTTGACTGGTTCTTTATTCTTGGTGTACCAAGTACTGGTTGATTGGTTCATCATTCTTGGTGTACCAAGTACTCGTTGATAGGCTCATCATTCTTGGTGTACCAAGTACTGGTTGACTGGTTCATCATTCTTGGTGCACCAATTACTGGTTGACTGGTTCATCATTCTTGGTGCACCAAGTACTGGTTGACTGGTTCATCATTCTTGGTGCACCAAGTACTGGTTGACTGGTTCATCATTCTTGGTGTACCAAGTACTGGTTGACTGGTTCATTGTTCTTGGTGTAACAAGTACTGGTTGACTGGTTCATCATTCTTGGTGTACCAAGTACTGGTTGACTGGTTCATTGTTCTTGGTGTACCAAGTACTGGTTGACTGGTTCATTGTTCTTGGTGCACCAAGTACTGGTTGACTGGTTCATCATTCTTGGTGTACCAAGTACTGGTTGACTGGTTCATTGTTCTTGGTGTACCAAGTACTGGTTGACTGGTTCATTGTTCTTGGTGTACCAAGTACTGGTTGACTGGTTCATTGTTCTTGGTGCACCAAGTACTGGTTGACTGGTTCATTGTTCTTGGTGCACCAAGTACTGGTTGACTGGTTCATTGTTCTTGGTGCACCAAGTACTGGTTGACTGGTTCATTGTTCTTGGTGCACCAAGTACTGGTTGACTGGTTCATTGTTCTTGGTGCACCAAGTACTGGTTGACTGGTTCATTGTTCTTGGTGCACCAAGTACTGGTTGACTGGTTCATTGTTCTTGGTGCACCAAGTACTGGTTGACTGGTTCATTGTTCTTGGTGCACCAAGTACTGGTTGACTGGTTCATTGTTCTTGGTGCACCAAGTACTGGTTGACTGGTTCATTGTTCTTGGTGCACCAAGTACTGGTTGACTGGTTCATTGTTCTTGGTGCACCAAGTACTGGTTGACTGGTTCATTGTTCTTGGTGCACCAAGTACTGGTTGACTGGTTCATTGTTCTTGGTGCACCAAGTACTGGTTGACTGGTTCATTGTTCTTGGTGCACCAAGTACTGGTTGACTGGTTCATTGTTCTTGGTGCACCAAGTACTGGTTGACTGGTTCATTGTTCTTGGTGCACCAAGTACTGGTTGACTGGTTCATCATTCTTGGTGCACCAAGTACTGGTTGACTGGTTCATCATTCTTGGTGCACCAAGTACTGGTTGACTGGTTCATTGTTCTTGGTGCACCAAGTACTGGTTGACTGGTTCATTGTTCTTGGTGCACCAAGTACTGGTTGACTGGTTCATTGTTCTTGGTGCACCAAGTACTGGTTGACTGGTTCATCATTCTTGGTGCACCAAGTACTGGTTGACTGGTTCATCATTCTTGGTGCACCAAGTACTGGTTGACTGGTTCATCATTCTTGGTGCACCAAGTACTGGTTGACTGGTTCATCATTCTTGGTGCACCAAGTACTGGTTGACTGGTTCATCATTCTTGGTGCACCAAGTACTGGTTGACTGGTTCATCATTCTTGGTGTACCAAGTACTGGTTGACTGGTTCATCATTCTTGGTGTACCAAGTACTGGTTGACTGGTTCATCATTCTTGGTGTACCAAGTACTGGTTGACTGGTTCATCATTCTTGGTGTACCAAGTACTGGTTGACTGGTTCATCATTCTTGGTGTACCAAGTACTGGTTGACTGGTTCATCATTCTTGGTGTACCAAGTACTGGTTGACTGGTTCATCATTCTTGGTGTACCAAGTACTGGTTGACTGGTTCATCATTCTTGGTGTACCAAGTACTGGTTGACTGGTTCATTGTTCTTGGTGCACCAAGTACTGGTTGACTGGTTCATCATTCTTGGTGTACCAAGTACTGGTTGACTGGTTCATCATTCTTGGTGTACCAAGTACTGGTTGACTGGTTCATCATTCTTGGTGTACCAAGTACTGGTTGACTGGTTCATCATTCTTGGTGTACCAAGTACTGGTTGACTGGTTCATTGTTCTTGGTGCACCAAGTACTGGTTGACTGGTTCATTGTTCTTGGTGCACCAAGTACTGGTTGACTGGTTCATCATTCTTGGTGTACCAAGTACTGGTTGACTGGTTCATCATTCTTGGTGTACCAAGTACTGGTTGACTGGTTCATCATTCTTGGTGTACCAAGTACTGGTTGACTGGTTCATTGTTCTTGGTGCACCAAGTACTGGTTGACTGGTTCATCATTCTTGGTGTACCAAGTACTGGTTGACTGGTTCATCATTCTTGGTGTACCAAGTACTGGTTGACTGGTTCATCATTCTTGGTGTACCAAGTACTGGTTGACTGGTTCATCATTCTTGGTGTACCAAGTACTGGTTGACTGGTTCATTGTTCTTGGTGCACCAAGTACTGGTTGACTGGTTCATCATTCTTGGTGTACCAAGTACTGGTTGACTGGTTCATCATTCTTGGTGTACCAAGTACTGGTTGACTGGTTCATCATTCTTGGTGTACCAAGTACTGGTTGACTGGTTCATCATTCTTGGTGTACCAAGTACTGGTTGACTGGTTCATTGTTCTTGGTGTACCAAGTACTGGTTGACTGGTTCATTGTTCTTGGTGCACCAAGTACTGGTTGACTGGTTCATCATTCTTGGTGTACCAAGTACTGGTTGACTGGTTCATTGTTCTTGGTGTACCAAGTACTGGTTGACTGGTTCATTGTTCTTGGTGTACCAAGTACTGGTTGACTGGTTCATTGTTCTTGGTGCACCAAGTACTGGTTGACTGGTTCATTGTTCTTGGTGCACCAAGTACTGGTTGACTGGTTCATTGTTCTTGGTGCACCAAGTACTGGTTGACTGGTTCATTGTTCTTGGTGCACCAAGTACTGGTTGACTGGTTCATCATTCTTGGTGCACCAAGTACTGGTTGACTGGTTCATCATTCTTGGTGCACCAAGTACTGGTTGACTGGTTCATCATTCTTGGTGCACCAAGTACTGGTTGACTGGTTCATCATTCTTGGTGCACCAAGTACTGGTTGACTGGTTCATCATTCTTGGTGCACCAAGTACTGGTTGACTGGTTCATCATTCTTGGTGTACCAAGTACTGGTTGACTGGTTCATCATTCTTGGTGTACCAAGTACTGGTTGACTGGTTCATCATTCTTGGTGTACCAAGTACTGGTTGACTGGTTCATCATTCTTGGTGTACCAAGTACTGGTTGACTGGTTCATCATTCTTGGTGTACCAAGTACTGGTTGACTGGTTCATCATTCTTGGTGTACCAAGTACTGGTTGACTGGTTCATTGTTCTTGGTGCACCAAGTACTGGTTGACTGGTTCATCATTCTTGGTGTACCAAGTACTGGTTGACTGGTTCATCATTCTTGGTGTACCAAGTACTGGTTGACTGGTTCATCATTCTTGGTGTACCAAGTACTGGTTGACTGGTTCATCATTCTTGGTGTACCAAGTACTGGTTGACTGGTTCATCATTCTTGGTGTACCAAGTACTGGTTGACTGGTTCATTGTTCTTGGTGCACCAAGTACTGGTTGACTGGTTCATCATTCTTGGTGTACCAAGTACTGGTTGACTGGTTCATCATTCTTGGTGTACCAAGTACTGGTTGACTGGTTCATTGTTCTTGGTGTAACAAGTACTGGTTGACTGGTTCATCATTCTTGGTGTACCAAGTACTGGTTGACTGGTTCATTGTTCTTGGTGTACCAAGTACTGGTTGACTGGTTCATTGTTCTTGGTGCACCAAGTACTGGTTGACTGGTTCATCATTCTTGGTGTACCAAGTACTGGTTGACTGGTTCATTGTTCTTGGTGTACCAAGTACTGGTTGACTGGTTCATTGTTCTTGGTGTACCAAGTACTGGTTGACTGGTTCATTGTTCTTGGTGCACCAAGTACTGGTTGACTGGTTCATTGTTCTTGGTGCACCAAGTACTGGTTGACTGGTTCATTGTTCTTGGTGCACCAAGTACTGGTTGACTGGTTCATTGTTCTTGGTGCACCAAGTACTGGTTGACTGGTTCATTGTTCTTGGTGCACCAAGTACTGGTTGACTGGTTCATTGTTCTTGGTGCACCAAGTACTGGTTGACTGGTTCATTGTTCTTGGTGCACCAAGTACTGGTTGACTGGTTCATTGTTCTTGGTGCACCAAGTACTGGTTGACTGGTTCATTGTTCTTGGTGCACCAAGTACTGGTTGACTGGTTCATTGTTCTTGGTGCACCAAGTACTGGTTGACTGGTTCATTGTTCTTGGTGCACCAAGTACTGGTTGACTGGTTCATTGTTCTTGGTGCACCAAGTACTGGTTGACTGGTTCATTGTTCTTGGTGCACCAAGTACTGGTTGACTGGTTCATTGTTCTTGGTGCACCAAGTACTGGTTGACTGGTTCATTGTTCTTGGTGCACCAAGTACTGGTTGACTGGTTCATTGTTCTTGGTGCACCAAGTACTGGTTGACTGGTTCATCATTCTTGGTGCACCAAGTACTGGTTGACTGGTTCATCATTCTTGGTGCACCAAGTACTGGTTGACTGGTTCATTGTTCTTGGTGCACCAAGTACTGGTTGACTGGTTCATTGTTCTTGGTGCACCAAGTACTGGTTGACTGGTTCATTGTTCTTGGTGCACCAAGTACTGGTTGACTGGTTCATCATTCTTGGTGCACCAAGTACTGGTTGACTGGTTCATCATTCTTGGTGCACCAAGTACTGGTTGACTGGTTCATCATTCTTGGTGCACCAAGTACTGGTTGACTGGTTCATCATTCTTGGTGCACCAAGTACTGGTTGACTGGTTCATCATTCTTGGTGCACCAAGTACTGGTTGACTGGTTCATCATTCTTGGTGTACCAAGTACTGGTTGACTGGTTCATCATTCTTGGTGTACCAAGTACTGGTTGACTGGTTCATCATTCTTGGTGTACCAAGTACTGGTTGACTGGTTCATCATTCTTGGTGTACCAAGTACTGGTTGACTGGTTCATCATTCTTGGTGTACCAAGTACTGGTTGACTGGTTCATCATTCTTGGTGTACCAAGTACTGGTTGACTGGTTCATCATTCTTGGTGTACCAAGTACTGGTTGACTGGTTCATCATTCTTGGTGTACCAAGTACTGGTTGACTGGTTCATTGTTCTTGGTGCACCAAGTACTGGTTGACTGGTTCATCATTCTTGGTGTACCAAGTACTGGTTGACTGGTTCATCATTCTTGGTGTACCAAGTACTGGTTGACTGGTTCATCATTCTTGGTGTACCAAGTACTGGTTGACTGGTTCATCATTCTTGGTGTACCAAGTACTGGTTGACTGGTTCATTGTTCTTGGTGCACCAAGTACTGGTTGACTGGTTCATTGTTCTTGGTGCACCAAGTACTGGTTGACTGGTTCATCATTCTTGGTGTACCAAGTACTGGTTGACTGGTTCATCATTCTTGGTGTACCAAGTACTGGTTGACTGGTTCATCATTCTTGGTGTACCAAGTACTGGTTGACTGGTTCATTGTTCTTGGTGCACCAAGTACTGGTTGACTGGTTCATCATTCTTGGTGTACCAAGTACTGGTTGACTGGTTCATCATTCTTGGTGTACCAAGTACTGGTTGACTGGTTCATCATTCTTGGTGTACCAAGTACTGGTTGACTGGTTCATCATTCTTGGTGTACCAAGTACTGGTTGACTGGTTCATTGTTCTTGGTGCACCAAGTACTGGTTGACTGGTTCATCATTCTTGGTGTACCAAGTACTGGTTGACTGGTTCATCATTCTTGGTGTACCAAGTACTGGTTGACTGGTTCATCATTCTTGGTGTACCAAGTACTGGTTGACTGGTTCATCATTCTTGGTGTACCAAGTACTGGTTGACTGGTTCATTGTTCTTGGTGTACCAAGTACTGGTTGACTGGTTCATCATTCTTGGTGTACCAAGTACTGGTTGACTGGTTCATCATTCTTGGTGTACCAAGTACTGGTTGACTGGTTCATTGTTCTTGGTGTACCAAGTACTGGTTGACTGGTTCATTGTTCTTGGTGTACCAAGTACTGGTTGACTGGTTCATCATTCTTGGTGTACCAAGTACTGGTTGACTGGTTCATTGTTCTTGGTGTACCAAGTACTGGTTGACTGGTTCATTGTTCTTGGTGTACCAAGTACTGGTTGACTGGTTCATCATTCTTGGTGTACCAAGTACTGGTTGACTGGTTCATTGTTCTTGGTGTACCAAGTACTGGTTGACTGGTTCATTGTTCTTGGTGTACCAAGTACTGGTTGACTGGTTCATTGTTCTTGGTGCACCAAGTACTGGTTGACTGGTTCATCATTCTTGGTGTAAGATAACAATAACAATACCATTTTATTTAGGAAAAGTACATACATAGATGCAGGGTTACAAACATAATGTTGGATCTTAGATAGAGCTAGTACATATAATACCTAAAGCCCCCTAATACGCATAGCGTTTCGGGCAGTACTCGTGATTATGAGTACGAGTGAGTACTCGTACCCAAAAGTGATTCCATGCACCCGCCAAACCCCCTATTTATGAATGAAAAACGGTTTACACACAACTCACAACTGATTTCGTTCGAACACTTCCGGAACAAGTGCTTCACTGACGAATTGTGTTCGAACCACAACGCTGTAAATGCTTCACCCACGTACTACAAATACAAATAATCGCCAACAGAACTTAAACACCCAACCTACTCTATGCCTATATATGCATAATATGCAAATATATTATAATATTAATTTATATTTGAGAAAATTCCCTTTTTGACTGAACGGCATGTAAAAATTTATGAATGGGTCTGTGGGGTCGACTGCTGGATGGAATAGACTTGAATCGAGGACGGGTTGAGCATTTATATAAAGATCAGTGTCAATATTTTACCGCAAATGTGAATTGGTTACATTAAAGTAACCGTAGAGTTAATTTTGTTGATCCTGTGTGTGGCGCTGACTCGTCTGCCATATCCCACTGGTTAGGTATAAGGAGCCTTAATTGGGTAATTAAACTCAGCTAATGCTGTAAGTAGGCTATTAATGTATATGTTAATAAACACTGTATTTAGTTCATCAAATATTGTAACTCGCTTAACTAAAGAAATATTGCGGTTCAGTTGCTGAGCTCTCTATGTGTGTGTAACCTTATCCACTACTGCTCACAGGATGGGTATGGGGTCCACTACTGCTCACAGGATGGGTATGGGGTCCACTACTGCTCACAGGATGGGTATGGGGTCCACTACCGCTCACAGGATGGGTATGGGGTCCACTACCGCTCACAGGATGGGTATGGGGTCCACTACCGCTCACAGGATGGGTATGGGGTCCACTACTGCTCACAGGATGGGTATGGGGTCCACTACCGCTCACAGGATGGGTATGGGGTCCACTACTGCTCACAGGATGGGTATGGGGTCCACTACTGCTCACAGGATGGGTATGGGGTCCACTACTGCTCACAGGATGGGTATGGGGTCCACTACTGCTCACAGGATGGGTATGGGGTCCACTACTGCTCACAGGATGGGTATGGGGTCCACTACTGCTCACAGGATGGGTATGGGGTCCACTACTGCTCACAGGATGGGTATGGGGTCCACTACTGCTCACAGGATGGGTATGGGGTCCACTACCGCTCACAGGATGGGTATGGGGTCCACTACTGCTCACAGGATGGGTATGGGGTCCACTACTGCTCACAGGATGGGTATGGGGTCCACTACTGCTCACAGGATGGGTATGGGGTCCACTACTGCTCACAGGATGGGTATGGGGTCCACTACTGCTCACAGGATGGGTATGGGGTCCACTACCGCTCACAGGATGGGTATGGGGTCCACTACTGCTCACAGGATGGGTATGGGGTCCACTACTGCTCACAGGATGGGTATGGGGTCCACTACTGCTCACAGGATGGGTATGGGGTCCACTACTGCTCACAGGATGGGTATGGGTTCCACTACTGCTCACAGGATGGGTATGGGGTCCACTACCACTCACAGGATGGGTATGGGGTCCACTACTGCTCACAGGATGGGTATGGGGTCCACTACTGCTCACAGGAATGGGTATGGGGTCCACTACTGCTCACAGGATGGGTATGGGGTCCACTACTGCTCACAGGATGGGTATGGGGTCCACTACTGCTCACAGGATGGGTATGGGGTCCACTACTGCTCACAGGATGGGTATGGGGTCCACTACTGCTCACAGGATGGGTATGGGGTCCACTACTGCTCACAGGATGGGTATGGGGTCCACTACTGCTCACAGGATGGGTATGGGGTCCACTACTGCTCACAGGATGGGTATGGGGTCCACTACTGCTCACAGGATGGGTATGGGGTCCACTACTGCTCACAGGATGGGTATGGGGTCCACTACTGCTCACAGGATGGGTATGGGGTCCACTACCGCTCACAGGATGAGTATGGGGTCCACTACTGCTCACAGGATGGGTATGGGGTCCACTACTGCTCACAGGATGGGTATGGGGTCCACTACTGCTCACAGGATGGGTATGGGGTCCACTACTGCTCACAGGATGGGTATGGGGTCCACTACTGCTCACAGGATGGGTATGGGGTTCACTACTGCTCACAGGATGGGTATGGGGTCCACTACTGCTCACAGGATGGGTATGGGGTCCACTACTGCTCACAGGATGGGTATGGGGTCCACTACTGCTCACAGGATGGGTATGGGGTCCACTACCGCTCACAGGATGGGTATGGGTCCACTACTGCTCACAGGATGGGTATGGGGTCCACTACTGCTCACAGGATGGGTATGGGGTCCACTACCGCTCACAGCATGGGTATGGGGTCCACTACTGCTCACAGGATGGGTATGGGGTCCACTACTGCTCACAGGATGGGTATGGGGTCCACTACCGCTCACAGGATGGGTATGGGGTCCACTACTGCTCACAGGATGGGTATGGGGTCCACTACTGCTCACAGGATGGGTATAGGGTCCACTACCGCTCACAGGATGGGTATGGGGTCCACTACTGCTCACAGGATGGGTATGGGGTCCACTACCGCTCACAGGATGGGTATGGGGTCCACTACAGCTCACAGGATTGGTATGGGGTCCACTACTGCTCACAGGATGGGTATGGGGTCCACTACTGCTCACAGGATGGGTATGGGGTCCACTACTGCTCACAGGATGGGTATGGGGTCCACTACTGCTCACAGGATGGGTATGGGGTCCACTACTGCTCACAGGATAGGTATGGGGTCCACTACCGCTCACAGGATGGGTATGGGGTCCACTACTGCTCACAGGATGGGTATGGGGTCCACTACTGCTCACAGGATGGGTATGGGGTCCACTACTGCTCACAGGATGGGTATGGGGTCCACTACCGCTCACAGGATGGGTATGGGGTCCACTACTGCTCACAGGATGGGTATGGGGTCCCCTACTGCTCACAGGATGGGTATGGGGTCCACTACTGCTCACAGGATGGGTATGGGGTCCACTACTGCTCACAGGATGGGTATGGGGTCCACTACTGCTCACAGGATGGGCATGGGGTCCACTACTGCTCACAGGATGGGCATGGGGTCCACTACTGCTCACAGGATGGGTATGGGGTTCACTACCGCTCACAGGATGGGTATGGGGTTCACTACCGCTCACAGGATGGTTATGGGGTTCACTACCGCTCACAGGATGGGTATGGGGTCCACTACTGCTCACAGGATGGGTATGGGGTCCACTACCACTCACAGGATGGGTGTGGGGTCCACTACCACTCACAGGATGGGTGTGGGGTCCACTACCGCTCGCAGGATGGGTATGGGGTTCACTACCGCTCACAGGATGGGTATGGGGCTCACTACCCCTCACAGGATGGGTATGGGGTTCACTACCGCTCACAGGATGGTTATGGGGTTCACTACCGCTCACAGGATGGGTATGGGGTTCACTACCGCTCACAGGATGGTTATGGGGTTCACTACCACTCACAGGATGGGTGTGGGGTCCACTACCACTCACAGGATGGGTGTGGGGTCCACTACCGCTCACAGGATGGGAATGGGGGTCCACTACCACTCACAGGATAGGTGTGGGGTCCACTACCGCTCACAGGATGGGAATGGGGGGTCCACTACCACTCACAGGATGGGTGTGGGGTCCACTACCGCTCACAGGATGGGAATGGGGGTCCACTACCACTCACAGGATGGGTGTGGGGTCCACTACCGCTCACAGGATGGGAATGGGGGTCCACTACCACTCACAGGATGGGTGTGGGGTCCACTACCGCTCACAGGATGGGTATGGGGTCCACTACTGCTCACAGGATGGGTATGGGGTCCACTACTGCTCACAGGATGGGTATGGGGTCCACTACCCCTCACAGGATGGGTATGGGGTCCACTACTGCTCACAGGATGGGTATGGGGTCCACTACTGCTCACAGGATGGGTATGGGGTCCACTACTGCTCACAGGATGGGCATGGGGTCCACTACTGCTCACAGGATGGGCATGGGGTCCAATACTGCTCACAGGATGTGTATGGGGTCCACTACCGCTCACAGGATGGGTATGGGGTCCACTACTGCTCACAGGATGGGTATGGGGTCCACTACTGCTCACAGGATGGGTATGGGGTCCACTACTGCTCACAGGATGGGTATGGGGTCCACTACTGCTCACAGGATGGGTATGGGGTCCACTACTGCTCACAGGATGGGCATGGGGTCCACTACTGCTCACAGGATGGGCATGGGGTCCAATACTGCTCACAGGATGGGTATGGGGTTCACTACCGCTCACAGGATGGGTATGGGGTCCACTACTGCTCACAGGATGGATATGGGGTCCACTACTGCTCACAGGATGGGTATGGGGTCCACTACTGCTCACAGGATGGGTATGGGGTCCACTACCGCTCACAGGATGGGTATGGGGCTCACTAACGCTCACAGGATGGGTATGGGGTTCACTACCGCTCACAGGATGGGTATGGGGTTCACTACCGCTCACAGGATGGGTATGGGGTTCACTACCGCTCACAGGATGGGTATGGGGTTCACTACCGCTCACAGGATGGTTATGGGGTTCACTACCGCTCACAGGATGGTTATGGGGTTCACTACCACTCACAGGATGGGTGTGGGGTCCACTACCGCTCACAGGATGGGAATGGGGGTCCACTACCACTCACAGGATGGGTGTGGGGTCCACTACCGCTCACAGGATGGGAATGGGGGTCCACTACCACTCACAGGATAGGTGTGGGGTCCACTACCGCTCACAGGATGGGAATGGGGGGTCCACTACCACTCACAGGATGGGTGTGGGGTCCACTACCGCTCACAGGATGGGAATGGGGGTCCACTACCACTCACAGGATGGGTGTGGGGTCCACTACCACTCACAGGATGGGTGTGGGGTCCACTACCACTCACAGGATGGGTGTGGGGTCCACTACCACTCACAGGATGGGTGTGGGGTCCACTACCACTCACAGGATGGGTGTGGGGTCCACTACCACTCACAGGATGGGTATAGGGTTCACTACCGGTCACTGGATGAGTATGGCGCACGGAATGAAAACATAAACTCGATAAAATATTTACCCTGCAGACGTGCTGAGTGTTGAGTCAAGAGTCAACCCAGCACAGCGATGCTTCCCTACATGTCACTACGAGGATACCAGCGTTACGGTAAGCTCTCACACACAGAGGAAGACGGAGGAAGACAGTATGAGACTACAAGATGACCTAGACAGACTGCATGAATGGTCCAACAAATGGCTTCTAAAGATAAACCTGAGTAAATGTAAGGTAATGAAACTAGGCAGTGGAAACAGGAGGCCAGACACAGGATATAGAATGTCCTTCGTGAAACGGACAGAGAGAAGGATCTAGGAGTTGATATCACACCAATCCTGTCTCCTGAAGCCCACATCAAAAGAATAACATCTGTGGCGTATGTGAGGCTGGCTAACATCAGAACTGCCTTCAGGAACCTGTGTGATTCAGAACCTTGTATACCACATATGTAAGACCAATTTTGGAGTATGCGGCCCCCGCATGGAGCCCATACCTGTTCAAGCACAAGGCGAAGCTTGAAAAAGTTCAGAGATATGCTACTAGGCTAGTCCCAGAACTAAGAGCCATGAGTTACGAAGAAATTCTGCGTGAAATGCACCTCACGACACTAGAAGACAGAAGAGTTAGGGGAGACATGAACACTACCTACAAAATTATCAGAGGAATTGACAGGGCAGATAAAGATGAACTGTTTAACACGGGTGGTACGCGAACACGGGGATATAGGTGGAAACTGAGTACACAAATGAGCCACAGGGACGTTAGAAAGAACTTTTTCAGTGTCAGAGTAGTTAACAGATGGAATGCATTATACAGTGATGTGGTGGAGGTTGACTCCATACACAGTTTTAAATGTAGATATGATAGAGCCCAGTAGGCTCAAGAATCTGTACATCAGTTGATTGACAGTTGAGAGGCGGGCCCAAAGAGCCAGAGCTCAACCCTCGCAAGCACAATTAGATGAGTACAACAGTCTTCATTGAGGGCTTGCACCAAACCTCTCCCATGGTGAGCGATGCCAACTCAAGCCTCCAGGTAGTTTGAAATGCATGGGCAAGACTTTATTTGTTTTTTGAGCTGTGAGTTTCACTGTTGGATGATCAGGGTCTTCGTTCTTGACTGACAGTCAGATATCCCGGGTTCGATTCTCGGGCGAGACAGAAATGGTTGGGCATGTTTTCTC
The DNA here is from genome assembly GCF_040958095.1 of Procambarus clarkii. Classification (NCBI taxonomy): domain Eukaryota; kingdom Metazoa; phylum Arthropoda; class Malacostraca; order Decapoda; family Cambaridae; genus Procambarus; species Procambarus clarkii. The sequence continues at coordinate 8,515,146 of NC_091235.1, forward strand.
ATTCGTAATGGCTTTGTTTACCTAACAGTAAATAGGTACCCCCGGAAGTTAGGCAACTGTTGTGGGGTTGTATCCTGGAGGAAGGTCAGTAGTGCGACCTTAGAAGGGGAAGACCTTCACCACCACCCATATTGCGGAACTCCCGCCGTCCGGTAAATATACAGAGTCCAAATAGCCTTACGGGAGAGAGACAGCACCGCACCTGTGCCAGGTAAATACACTACGGGCTCACCATAGCCCGTGCTACTTGGAACTTATTCCGAGTAGCTGAATCTATAACAACAACAGCCTTGCGGGAGAGCAGCAGCACTGTAGCGCAGGGGCGTCGCGTTGCGGTGACGCTGCCTGTCCCCGCCGCTGCCAACTTCCCACGACAGCTACTGCTGCCAGCGCCACAAGCTCTTCTTATGTGAGGAAATTATCCCAGATCCTCTCATTCAATCCGGGTGGTTATATTGCATGGTGGGTGAGAGGTAATATTGTGATGACACCCTCTTCACCCCTCACCCGTTTTTCATCCCACATACACCCATATATATTTTATATATATATATATATATATATATATATATATATATATATATATATATATATATATATATATATATATATATATATATATATATATGAGACAGAGCCAAGAACCACCAGCGGGATTTATGCTCGCCACAACAAAAGTTCTTCATCTACAGAAACGTTATTTTTAATTTAATGGTACAAAGTGTTATTACAAAAACAAGACAATAACATTTCATCCATGAAAGTTTTGACTAATGGAAAAAGGGAGGGTGACATCACATTGAAATTCTATCTCAAAACATCGACACTTTGCTAGCCAACAGTAATGAATAATGCCATCCATGAATTTAAAAGCAATTCTTAAGTTAGAAAGTGTAGCATAGGCACCTCGCACAATGGTCTTTATGTGGTCCTCAGGTGATAGTTTTCTATCTAGAACTACGCCTAGATCTCTTCCTTTATCAAAATTCTTTAAAGATATCTCACATAATATATAGGTTGTGTGGGGTCTATATTCTATTCCACATTCCATAACATGGCATTTACTCACTTTAATTCCATTTGCCAAGTAGTGCTCCATATACTTTTGTCTAGGTCTTCTTGAAGGGCATGACAATCATCTAAGTTTCTTATCTTCCCTATTATCTTAGCATCATCAGCAAACATGTTCATATAATTCTGTATTCCATCTGGCAGATCATTTATGAAGACAATGAACATCACTGGTGCAAGAACTGAACCCTGTGGTACTCCACTTGTGACATTTCTCCAGCCCGATACATTGCCTCTGATCACTGCCCTCATTTTTCTGTCAACTAGAAAATTGTTCATCCATGTTAGTAGTCAACCTGTCACCTTTCCAATATGACACTGTGTCATTCATATCCAGTGTGTGTGTGTGTGTGTGTGTGTGTGTGTGTGTGTGTGTGTGTGTGTGTGTGTGTGTGTGTGTGTGAGACGAAGGAGACTGAAGCAAGTGTAGATTGATTGATTGATGAAGATTAAGCCACCCAAAAGGTAGCACGGGCATGAATAGCCCGTAAGTGGTGGCCCTTTTGAGCCATTACCAGTATCAAGAGCTGATACTGGAGATGTGTGGAGGTGCGACTGCACCCTGCGTGACGGGAGATGTCTCCCGTGGCAAGTGTAGGCTTGGCTTCTGTATTTATAGCTGGTCTCCGGAAGCCATTGCTTGCTCAGACCCCGAGCTACTGCTTACATTATTTAGTAATGCTTACTAAAGCGACGCTGTCTCCCATCAGCGTCGCTTTAGTAAGCATTTGACACTTTTTCACAGCACAGACAGGTATAGGAGAATATTAGAGCGCGCTCTTAAATTGTAGGAAGGCATGACCACCTCACAGGAAGCAGAGAGGGCGAGAGAGAGTAGTTAGTATGCAACAGTCACAAGTTGATTGTCCCAGAGCTGTATTTTGGGCTCGATTTGACCTCTAGTTCCACAGTGCCTATACCCAGTTGGTTCCGAGGATCAACGTCCCCGCGGCTCGGTCTCTGAAAACCAGACGGTGGCTGACTACTCACCTGCGCCTCCCCGCTCTGTCCTTCCCCGCTCTCACATCGTATTTTTACCTCGAATAGGTTAAGTTGGAATACGTTTTCTTCGCTGCTAGAGAGTAGCTTGCGGCCAGAACCTCAGACGCCTTGCACGACATGACCCATCTATAACGACATCATAGATGGGTCTGATGTCTATGATGTCGACATCAGATATGGTATGGGGTCCATTTGTTTATTATGGACCCCATACCCATCCTGTAGGTGTTTGCCACTTAGAGGGCTCACTTGTGGTGGACAAGCTACGCATTATTTTGGTTTGCCTGTGTTGTACATCACGCCCACCTGCTGGGCGGCGTTGTACCCAGCGACACCCACCTAGTGGCGAAATGTTTTGCGTTAAAAGTTAATCCCAGTTCATTTGAGTGACCAGTAAATGGCGCTTAGTAAATCCTTCATGGCTAGGATTCTACCCCAAGACCAAATCGCTATCGTCGCGTGGGGCATGTTAACTAATATATATATATATATATATATATATATATATATATATATATATATATATATATATATATATATATATATATATATATATATATATATATGTCGTACCTAGTAGCCAGAATGCACTTCTAGGCCTACTATGCAAGGCCCAACTTGCCTAATAAGCCAAGTTTTCATGAATTAATTGTTTTTCGACTACCTAACCTACCTAACCTAACCTAACCTAACTTTTTCGGCTACCTAACTTAACCTAACCTATAGAGATAGGTTAGGTTAGGTTAGGTAGGGTTGGTTAGGTTCGGTCATATACCTATGTTAATTTTAACTCCAATAACAAAAAACTGACCTCATACATAATGAAATGGGTAGCTTTATTATTTCATAAGAAAAAAATTAGAGAAAATATATTAATTCATGAAAACTTGGCTTATTAGGCAATTTGGGCCTTGCATAGTAGGCTGAGAAGTGCGTTCTGGCTACTAGGTACGACATATATATATATATGGATACGTATATACGAATTTTCTTATACTGTATTTATATTGTACTCAGTCGAAATTATTCAGACTTCCTCGAGACTTTGAATCTATGTGTTTTGGGAATACATCTAAATGGAACTAGCGACTACAGGATTTATTTGTGTTACATATTAATCAATGCTCTCTGTGTAGCTCAGCTATGAACTGTCGAACTCGGTTCCTCTCTCTCATGTGTGAACTCGTCGATGTATCTAACTAATATTGAGGGAAAGCGAGCCAGCCAGGCAGGGAGCGAGAGCCAGCCAGCCAGGGAGCGAGAGCGAGCCAGCCAGCGAGCAAGAGCGAGCCAGCCAGCGAGCAAGAGCGAGCCAGCCAGCCAGCAAGAGCGAGCCAGCCAGCGAGCAAGAGCGAGCCAGCCAGGGAGCAAGAGCGAGCCAGCCAGCGAGCAAGAGCGAGCCAGCCAGCGAGCAAGAGCGAGCCAGCCAGCCAGCAAGAGCGAGCCAGCCAGCAAGAGCGAGCCAGCCAGGGAGCGAGAGCGAGCCAGCCAACGAGAGCAAGCCAGCCAGGGAGCGAGATCAAGCCAGCCAGCCAGCAAGAGCGAGCCAGCCAGCGAGAGCAAGCCAGCCAGGGAGCGAGAGCGAGCCAGCCAGGGAGCAAGAGCGAGCCAGCCAGGGAGCGAGAGCGAGCCAGCCAGGGAGCGAGAGCGAGCCAGCCAGGGAGCGAGAGCAAGCCAGTCAGCCAGCAAGAGCAAGCCCGCCAGGGAGCGAGAGCGAGCCAGCCAGCGAGAGCAAGCCAGCCAGGGAGCGAGAGCAAGCCAGCCAGGGAGCGAGAGCGAGCCAGCCAGGGAGCGAGAGCAAGCCAGCCAGCCAGCAAGAGCGAGCCCGCCAGGGAGCGAGAGCGAGCCAGCCAGCGAGAGCAAGCCAGGCAGGGAGCGAGAGCAAGCCAGCCAGGGAGCGAGAGCGAGCCAGCCAGGGAGCGAGAGCAAGCCAGCCAGCCAGCAAGAGCGAGCCCGCCAGGGAGCGAGAGCGAGCCAGCCAGCGAGAGCAAGCCAGCCAGGGAGCGAGAGCAAGCCAGCCAGGGAGCGAGAGCAAGCCAGCCAGCCAGCAAGAGCAAGCCAGCCAGCCAGCAAGAGCAAGCCAGCCAGCCAGCAAAAGCGAGCCAGCCAGGGAGCGAGAGCGAGCCAGCCAGCGAGAGCAAGCCAGCCAGCCAGCCAGCAAGAGCGAGCCAGCCAGGGAGCGAGAGCGAGCCATCCAGCGAGAGCGAGCCAGCCAGCGAGAGCAAGCCAGCCAGCCAGGGAGCGAGAGCAAGCGAGCCAGCCAGCCAGGGAGCGAGAGCAAGCCAGCCAGCCAGCCAGGGAGCGAGAGCAAGCCAGCCAGCCAGCCAGGGAGCGAGAGCAAGCCAGCCAGCCAGCAAGCCAGCCAGCAAGAGCGAGCCAGCCAGCGAGAGCAAGCCAGCCAGCCAGCCAGCCAGCCAGCGAGAGCAAGCCAGCCAGCCAGCCAGCGAGAGCGAGCCAGCCAGCTAGCGAGTGCGAGCCAGCCAACCAGCCAGCAAGAGGGAGCCAGCCAGCCAGCTAGCGAGAGCGAGCAAGCCAGCCAGCGAGAGCGAGCTAGCCAGCCAGCGAGAGCGAGCTAGCCAGCGAGCAAGAGCGAGCCAGCCAGCCAGCCAGCAAGAGGGAGCCAGCCAGCCAGCTAGCGAGAGCGAGCGAGCCAGCCAGCCAGCCAGCCAGCCAGCCAGCCAGCCAGCCAGCCAGCGAGAGCGAGCCAGCCAGCTAGCGAGAACCGAGCCAGCCAACCAGCCAGCAAGAGGGAGCCAGCCAGCCAGCGAGAGCGAGCTAGCCAGCCAGTGAGAGCGAGCTAGCCAGCGAGCAAGAGCGAGCCAGCCAGCCAGCCAGCAAGAGGGAGCCAGCCAGCCAGCTAGCGAGAGCGAGCCAGCCAGCGAGAGCAAGCCAGCCAGGGAGCGAGAGCAAGCCAGCCAGGGAGCGAGAGCAAGCCAGCCAGGGAGCGAGAGCAAGCCAGCCAGCCAGCAAGAGCAAGCCAGCCAGCCAGCAAGAGCAAGCCAGCCAGCCAGCAAAAGCGAGCCAGTCAGGGAGCGAGAGCGAGCCAGCCAGCGAGAGCAAGCCAGCCAGCCAGCCAGCAAGAGCGAGCCAGCCAGGGAGCGAGAGCGAGCCATCCAGCGAGAGCGAGCCAGCCAGCGAGAGCAAGCCAGCCAGCCAGGGAGCGAGAGCAAGCCAGCCAGCCAGCCAGGGAGCGAGAGCAAGCCAGCCAGCCAGCAAGCCAGCCAGCCAGCAAGAGCGAGCCAGCCAGCGAGAGCAAGCCAGCCAGCCAGCCAGCCAGCGAGAGCAAGCCAGCCAGCCAGCAAGCCAGCCAGCCAGCAAGAGCGAGCCAGCCAGCGAGAGCAAGCCAGCCAGCCAGCCAGCCAGCGAGAGCAAGCCAGCCAGCCAGCCAGCGAGAGCGAGCCAGCCAGCTAGCGAGTGCGAGCCAGCCAACCAGCCATGAAGAGGGAGCCAGCCAGCCAGCTAGCGAGAGCGAGCAAGCCAGCCAGCGAGAGCGAGCTAGCCAGCCAGCGAGAGCGAGCTAGCCAGCGAGCAAGAGCGAGCCAGCCAGCCAGCCAGCAAGAGGGAGCCAGCCAGCCAGCTAGCGAGAGCGAGCGAGCCAGCCAGCCAGCCAGCCAGCCAGCGAGAGCGAGCCAGCCAGCTAGCGAGAACCGAGCCAGCCAACCAGCCAGCAAGAGGGAGCCAGCCAGCCAGCGAGAGCGAGCTAGCCAGCCAGCGAGAGCGAGCTAGCCAGCGAGCAAGAGCGAGCCAGCCAGCCAGCCAGCAAGAGGGAGCCAGCCAGCCAGCTAGCGAGAGCGAGCCAGCCAGCCAGCCAGCGAGAGCGAGCCAGCCAGCCAGCGAGAGCGAGCGAGCCAGCCAGCAAGAGGGAGCCAGCCAGCCAGCGAGAGCGAGCCAGCCAGCAAGAGGGAGCCAGCCAGGGAGTGAGAGCGAGCCAGCAAGTAAGAGCAAGTTAGCTACAGCTGTCTATAGTCTGGCAGCGGGGACGATTGCTTGGTCAGCGGCCTGGGGCTCCACCTGTTCGCCACTCGAACTATTTTGTTTTCGTGTCTGGGGTCGGCGACCGAAGAAACTTGACGCTATCTCGTTTAGTAACACGAGGGATAGCATCAAGTTTCACGAAAGCAACCCGTTCTCGCAAATTCGTAAAGTCAATATTGACTTATTAACTACGTGCATAGGTGATATACTAAACATAATAGATACCCTTTAAAAGATTCATAGGAAACACCGACCTTACCTAACCTTGTTAGTATCTTAAGATAAGCATCTTATTGCTTCGTAATTACAATTATTTCTTAACCTATACCTATTATAGGTTAGGTAATAATTGTAATTACGAAGCATTAAGATGCTTATCTTAAGATACTAACAAGGTTAGGTAAGGTCGGTGTTTTCTATGAATCTTTTTAAGGGTATCTATTATGTTAAGTATGTCACCTATGCACATATTTAATAAGTCAATATTGACTTATTAAATTTGCGAGAACGGGTTGCACGAAAGATATCATCAAGATATCATTTGTATTACCTCTCGTCTTGTAGCGAGAGGTAATACAATATAGTTTAGTAGCACCTTAGTAGTTTAGTAGTAGACATTTGCATTCCATAGAGTCTAGCATAGATTAGGAAAATGATAGGAGATAGAGTAATGCAGAAGATGTACATTGACTATACTACAGTAGAAACAATATCAGGATCTGCTGATTGGTACAAGAACTCGACCAACTATGAACCACTTATTTTGATGAAAGGGAGCAGTAGAACAACAGAAGTACACTTACATGGCATCAGGCTTGGATACCCATGTGCATTGGGAAATAGGCTTACAGGCTCCAGAAGATGAGAGGAAATGTCAGCACTGTGGAGAAATGCCCAACAGACCAATGGAATATTATCTACCACAGTGCACAGTTACAAGCCAAATAGGATTTCAACTGAGATTTTATGATCGTAAAAAATGTTGCTAATCAAATTGGACATAATCTTACTGAAAAGTCAACATACGAGTCATAAATACTCATCCACCGTCCAAGTAAGACAGAAATGAGTAACAACACATTGGCCAATCAGAGGCTTAGAGCCTGCGCAGGAATATCCCTGAAAAAGAGTCACCCAACATTATTTCTCCCTATACTTAAGAGTTAACCAATGGCGCCGAAGACCCAGACACTCCATATTACTCTTCCCTCATATGAGGGGAAGCCTCATATCCCTCACTACTCCTGGGGTGCTGAGCCATACACTCCTCACCATATGAGACTCCTCTCACCTGTATCTCCCCCCCCACCGTACCCTCATTACTGGCTCTGGTTCAATACTTGGCAGACATTAAAAGTGTGTGAGTAACCACCTTGGGCTCGGCAGATTAAGTCTTGTGCCATTAATTCCTCTCGAGAACTTCAGGACACTTGGGGCTGCTCGGGTGAAGTAAAGGCCATGTTCTCATTCTACAGTGTCCTTTGAGCTGAGTTTCTCACGTTTTTGTGTCTGAATTTCGCCTTCTTGACTAGTAAAGGAGTGCCACATGTGTGCTGTGACTCAAGGTGCCATGGGTTCACGCCACGTTTGCTCGCGTATGTTTAGTTCATGTCATTAATACAGTATTATTTATTTAAATTGTAAATTTAATTTTGGTAGCAGAAATGCTTGTGAGAATTTATACCTGAAAGGTTTTAATGCATTTTTACTGTGCATTACGGGTCTTGCAGAGGGTCAGGGCCTGATTTGAAATACGATATGTTTAATAGAGACAACTGCAATACAATAAGTTTATTGAGATAAACAATGAGATTATTGAGAGTGTATTGAGGTAAACATTTAGCCTGTAGAGACTTTATCACATTAGATTTAATGTGATAATTCTAATGTGATAAACATTATCCTTCAAACGACACATTATCTATAAATAAAGTTTACTCTCATCTTGATGTTTCTGTATATTGTTGTTAGAATTTTGTCCTTTCTACTCTTTCTACTCTCTCTACGTTTTCTATTCATAGGAGAAGCGGTGATGTGCATGTAAACAAATGGTCTTTTGAGTAAATTAATGCTTACTGATGCAGTTTTTGAGCATGTTGTCTCGGTTTACGAGAAATCTAGCCGAGGCTGGGACCAGATTCACGAAGCAGTTACGCAAGCACTTACGAACCTGTACATCTTTCCTCAATCTTTGACGGCTTTGGTTACATTTATTAAACAGTTTACAAGCATGAAAACTTGCCAATCAACTGTTGTTATTGTTATAAACAGCCTCCTGGTGCTTCGGAGCTCATTAACTGTTTAATAATTGTAAACAAAGCCGCCAAAGATTGAGAAAAGTTGTACAGGTTCGTAAGTGCTTGCGTAACTGCTTCGTGAATCTAACCCCCTGGTTTCTCACCGAGTGAACATTTGTATTAGATAACTATTGTTAAGTTCTCTTCAGTCACATATTACCAGTTAGGAGCAGTGTAACTTTCATTCTGTTATATTCACTCTAAGTTATATGCACTCCTCAGCCTGTTGGAAAATATTAATACTTGTATTATTTGACCCGAGCCCCTTAACAATCCTAACTGGGAAATGGTGTGACGTCTTAATCTATTAAATAGCCACTGTATTAAACTTCTAGATGAATGTCTCTGGCTGTATAACCTAATGAGCTTGCTCCCCAGGCATTACCAGAGACGCGTATTCCATTCATCGTGTTCATTATTATCTAGTTAATATTAATTGTGTAATGCTGTCTGTTTCCCCACGACCTGTCGGTGTCAGTAGTGAACAGTTTGTGCTCGCTTGTGTATACTGGGTAGGTCTGCCTGACCTCGATATACTCTTATTTTAATTCATTAAAAACATTGATTGACCTGCATCTCTATATAGTGGCAGGTGAAGGGCTGCCTTGTTAATGCTCTGACTGTAGAATGGAAGGGAGGGGCCACCTGTTTATGCTCTGCCTGTAGAATAGAAGGGAGGGGGCCATCTGTTAATGCTCTGACTGTAGAATAGAAGGGAGGGGCCATCTGTTTATGCTCTGCCTGTAGAATAGAAGGGAGGGGGCCATCTGTTAATGCTCTGACTGTAGAATAGAAGGGAGGGGCCACCTGTTTATGCTCTGCCTGTAGAATAGAAGGGAGGGGGCCATCTGTTAATGCTCTGACTGTAGAATGGAAGGGAGGGGGCCATCTGTTAATGCTCTGACTGTAGAATGGAAGGGAGGGGGCCATCTGTTAATGCTCTGACTGTAGAATAGAAGGGAGGGGCCACCTGTTTATGCTCTGCCTGTAGAATAGAAGTTAAGGACTGCCTGGTAATGCTCTGCCTGTAGAGTGTAAGGGAGGGGGCCATCTGTTAATGCTCTGCCTGTAGAATAGAAGTGAAGGGCCACCTGTTAATACTCTGTAGAATCGAAGGAGAATATCTTATCATGGGAAACCAACACTGTAAGCGGTGTTTCTCGGTGTCTGTTGATTGGTGCGCTTAAAACTATAACAATATAACCAATATGAGATTGGGGCTTAATCCATGATAACTAAACGAGAGTAAGATATCAGCAGCAAAAGTGGCACTGGGATAACCCTCCACAGTGCCTGTGAGGGTTCAGCTGATGAGAGCACAAGGGCCACTCTGCGTCTGTTACTAAATGGACCTTCCTTCGGGGCTCAAGAGATGGAGAAACGGAAGGTGTGTGTGTGCGGGGGGGGGGGGGGGGCTAGTGGGGTCACACTTTCCATGCCAACACACTAATTAGGAACTGACCAATGTCCTAGGAACGTCTGGCATTCCCAGTAAACTCTTTAGTGTTGTTGACCAATTTCATCTACATAGTTACAAAACACACCTGTGTAGGTATATTATATATATATATATATATATATATATATATATATATATATATATATATATATATATATATATATATATATATATATATATATATATGACAATGTCAGACCACGGAGGAAAATGAAACAGGAATTTCCTTAAGTACTTTCGTATATTAAATACATCTTCAGAAGGAATGATATAAATACATTCCTTCTGAAGATGTATTTAATATACGAAAGTACTTAAGGAAATTCCTGTTTCATTTTCCTCCGTGGTCTGACATTGTCACATTCTTAATCACGTGTTTATTTTCGTGATATACACACACACACACACACACATATATATATATATATATATATATATATATATATATATATATATATATATATATATATATATATATATATATATATATGTCGTACCTAGTAGCCAGAACTCACTTCTCAGCCTACTATGCAAGGCCCGATTTGCCTAATAAGCCAAGTTTTCATGAAATAATATATTTTCTCTAATATTTTTCTTATGCAATGATAAAGCTACCCATTTCATTATGTATGAGGTCAACTTTTTTTTATTGTAGTTAAAATTAACGTAGATATATGACCGAACCTAACCAACCCTACCTAACCTAACCTAACCTATCTTTATAGGTTAGTTTACGTTAGACAGCCGAAAATGTTAGGTTAGGTTAGGTTAGGTAGGTTAGGTAGTCAAAAAAGCATTAGTTCATGAAAACTTGGCCTATTAGGCAAATCGGGCCTTGCATAGTAGGCTGAGAAGTGCGTTCTGGCTACTAGGTACGACATATATATATATATATATATATTGGTGTATACTGGCAGCAGGTTTTCTTTCAAACATGTTTCATTGAATATGACCGCATATTCTGTATTTATTATTTTCTGGTTTAGGGCTTCTATCCCTCTAACTATTTTCTTAGCATCAGGGCTTAATTGAAATAGGAGTTCTCCAAAACTCATTTTCGTACTTTTAAGGTGAAGAAAAGAAGTGATTTACTATAGAGTGTATTACACTTATTTGTATAATTTGCACGACGTTTCGAACCTCCATGGTTCATTCTCAAGTGAACAGATCTTACAATACTAGTTGATTTTATACCCGCATTAGGTCAGGTGATAATACAGTGAAGGTGAAAACATGGGGGGATACATAAGGGATAAACATAGGGGCTGCAGAAGGCTTATTGGCCCATACGAGGCATCTCCTATCTAAACACAAAGATTAATCCAGTGTAATTGGCCTGTTATGTTGGACATTGTCTTCTGTGTTGACATCGATATGTTCTTGTCTTGTCCTTACTCTCATGGTGGGTAGAGTAAATAGTTCCGTGATTTGGGTGTTCATGGTAGGTCGCTCTATTCTTATGTGAATTGCCTCAAGAATTTGTAATCTTCTTGAATCTTGGGTTTTGTCTATTATGCAAGTATTCTTGTTCAACATTTCTCTTGTTAGAGTAATGTCATGGGCTTGTCTCATGTGATTCCTAGGGGCACCAGATTGAAGATGGCATGTCAAACGCCTCGTCAGCTTGGTCGACGTCATACCTATGTACTTACATTGAAGGTTACATCCTTCGTGGGGGCAAGTGTACATGTATACAACGCTTGACTGCTGTAGAGGGTTCTCCGTCGGCTTCGGGCTGTTTTTGATAAGGAGTTCGGAAGTCTTCTTGGTTTTGTAGAATATTATCAGGTTTATGTTATGGTTAGGAGTAGTGCTTTTTACTCCTTTACGGATTATTTCTTTCATTATTCTTTCCTCTTTTATATGTTCACTGTGCATGGTTGATTTGTAATATAATTTTATTGGGGGTGTTGTGGTTTCTGTTCTAGGTTCTGAATTATACCAACGGTCCAAGTGTCTTCTTATAGCAGCGTTTATTTCCGCGTTGCTATATCCGTTGTTCACCAATACCTGAGTTACTCTTTCAAACTCTCTACTCACGTTGCTCCATTCAGAGCAGTGGGTAAGCGCTCGACGAATATAAGCATTGAGAACACTGGCTTTGTATCTTTGGGGGCACTCACTTCTACCGTTCAGGCATAATCCTATGTTGGTGGGCTTGGTATATACGTTGGTGCTTAAAGAGGTTCCTGTTTTTGTTATTAGTACATCCAAGAATGGCAGACTGTTATTTTCACTATTTTCATGTGTAAATCGGAGTACTGACTCTCTCTCTAGGTGTCTTTTTAGGTCAATTAGTTCATCTGAGTCTTTTACTATTACGAATATGTCATCTACATAACGGCAGTATACAGTTGGTTTTTGTCTGCTACTGAAGACCCTATCTTCGATGGTTCCCATATAAAAATTAGCAAATAAAACTCCTAAGGGGGAGCCCATTGCTACTCCGTCTATTTGTAAATACATGTCTCCTTGTGGACTGATGAAAGGGGCTTCCTTTGTACATGCTTCGAGAAGACTTTTCAAGTGTGGCTCAGGTATGTCTAATTTGGGGGTGCTCTCGTCTCTGTATACTCTGTCCAGTATCATTCCTATGGTTGTGTCGACTGGGACGTTGGTAAAAAAGGGATTCAACGTCCAGGGAAGCGATGATTCCATCGGGCTGGGTAGATTTGATCAATTCTAGGAAATCTGCTGATGATTGTAGACTAAACTTACTTGGAGTGTATGGAGTTAGGAGTTCATTGAGTTTCTTTGCCAGGTGATAAGTTGGGGTTGGTATTTGGCTGATTATAGGGCGTAGTGGGTTACCTGGTTTATGCGTCTTAACATTGCCGTAGGCATATCCTAAGCCATAGTCGCCTTGAAGTTTATTGAAATGCACACTACCTTTCTTTGCGTTGATTGCTGTAATTGTTTTGTTTACTTTCCGCTTAAGGTCTTCTACGGGGTTCCTCGTGATTCGTTGAAATTTGGAGTCGTCACTTAGGATGTCGCTAATTTTGTTCATGTATTCATGGGTAGGAATCAATACATATGCTGCTGTTTTGTCGGCTTTTCTTATTGTTACGTCTTTCAGATTTAAAGAAAGATTTAAAGATTTCGCTGTCAAAGAAGCAGCGAAACAACTAAAAAATCTGAAAGACGTAACAATAAGAAAAGCCGACAAAACAGCAGCATATGTATTGATTCCTACCCATGAATACATGAACAAAATTAGCGACATCCTAAGTGACGACTCCAAATTTCAACGAATCACGAGGAACCCCGTAGAAGACCTTAAGCGGAAAGTAAACAAAACAATTACAGCAATCAACGCAAAGAAAGGTAGTGTGCATTTCAATAAACTTCAAGGCGACTATGGCTTAGGATATGCCTACGGCAATGTTAAGACGCATAAACCAGGTAACCCACTACGCCCTATAATCAGCCAAATACCAACCCCAACTTATCACCTGGCAAAGAAACTCAATGAACTCCTAACTCCATACACTCCAAGTAAGTTTAGTCTACAATCATCAGCAGATTTCCTAGAATTGATCAAATCTACCCAGCCCGATGGAATCATCGCTTCCCTGGACGTTGAATCCCTTTTTACCAACGTCCCAGTCGACACAACCATAGGAATGATACTGGACAGAGTATACAGAGACGAGAGCACCCCCAAATTAGACATACCTGAGCCACACTTGAAAAGTCTTCTCGAAGCATGTACAAAGGAAGCCCCTTTCATCAGTCCACAAGGAGACATGTATTTACAAATAGACGGAGTAGCAATGGGGTCCCCCTTAGGAGTTTTATTTGCTAATTTTTATATGGGAACCATCGAAGATAGGGTCTTCAGTAGCAGACAAAAACCAACTGTATACTGCCGTTATGTAGATGACATATTCGTAATAGTAAAAGACTCAGATGAACTAATTGACCTAAAAAGACACCTAGAGAGAGAGTCAGTACTCCGATTTACACATGAAAATAGTGAAAATAACAGTCTGCCATTCTTGGATGTACTAATAACAAAAACAGGAACCTCTTTAAGCACCAACGTATATACCAAGCCCACCAACATAGGATTATGCCTGAACGGTAGAAGTGAGTGCCCCCAAAGATACAAAGCCAGTGTTCTCAATGCTTATATTCGTCGAGCGCTTACCCACTGCTCTGAATGGAGCAACGTGAGTAGAGAGTTTGAAAGAGTAACTCAGGTATTGGTGAACAACGGATATAGCAACGCGGAAATAAACGCTGCTATAAGAAGACACTTGGACCGTTGGTATAATTCAGAACCTAGAACAGAAACCACAACACCCCCAATAAAATTATATTACAAATCAACCATGCACAGTGAACATATAAAAGAGGAAAGAATAATGAAAGAAATAATCCGTAAAGGAGTAAAAAGCACTACTCCTAACCATAACATAAACCTGATAATATTCTACAAAACCAAGAAGACTTCCGAACTCCTTATCAAAAACAGCCCGAAGCCGACGGAGAACCCTCTACAGCAGTCAAGCGTTGTATACATGTACACTTGCCCCCACGAAGGATGTAACCTTCAATGTAAGTACATAGGTATGACGTCGACCAAGCTGACGAGGCGTTTGACATGCCATCTTCAATCTGGTGCCCCTAGGAATCACATGAGACAAGCCCATGACATTACTCTAACAAGAGAAATGTTGAACAAGAATACTTGCATAATAGACAAAACCCAAGATTCAAGAAGATTACAAATTCTTGAGGCAATTCACATAAGAATAGAGCGACCTACCATGAACACCCAAATCACGGAACTATTTACTCTACCCACCATGAGAGTAAGGACAAGACAAGAACATATCGATGTCAACACAGAAGACAATGTCCAACATAACAGGCCAATTACACTGGATTAATCTTTGTGTTTAGATAGGAGATGCCTCGTATGGGCCAATAAGCCTTCTGCAGCCCCTATGTTTATCCCTTATGTATCCCCCCATGTTTTCACCTTCACTGTATTATCACCTGACCTAATGCGGGTATAAAATCAACTAGTATTGTAAGATCTGTTCACTTGAGAATGAACCATGGAGGTTCGAAACGTCGTGCAAATTATACAAATAAGTGTAATACACTCTATAGTAAATCACTTCTTTTCTTCACCTTAAAAGTACGAAAATGAGTTTTGGAGAACTCCTATTTCAATTAAGCCCTGATGCTAAGAAAATAGTTAGAGGGATAGAAGCCCTAAACCAGAAAATAATAAATACAGAATATGCGGTCATATTCAATGAAATATATATATATATATATATATATATATATATATATATATATATATATATATATATATATATATATATATATATATATATATATATATATATATATGTCGTACCTAGTAGCCTGAACGCACTTCACAGCCTACTATGCAAGGCCCGATTTGCCTAATAAGCCAAGTTTTACTGAATTAATATATTTTCTCTAATTTTTTTCTTATGAAATGATAAAGCTACCCATTTCATTACGTATGAGGTCAATTTTTTTTATTGGAGTTAAAATTAACGTAGATATATGACTTAACCTAACCAACCTTACCTAACCTAACCTAATCTATCTTTATAGGTTAGGTTAGGTTAGGTAGCCGAAAAAGTTAGGTTAGGTTAGGTAGGTTAGGTAGTCGAAAAATTATTAATTCATGAAAACTTGGCTTATTAGGCAAATCGGGCCTTGCATAGTAGGCAGAGATGTGCGTTCTGGCTACTAGGTACGACATATATAAAGTCCTCTCATCCTCTAACTATAATTTTTTTATTACTATACTTTACAACTTAGCCATAATTATAAAGTAGACCGATAGCATGATACTATCATAAAATTGTTCCTCTGAGAGCAGTATGTGCGCAGCTAGGCTCACTGCGAACACTAGGCTGCCTCACAGAAAACAATAACACACTTGCTTAATGGCTTAATCCTTCCTGCTGCTAACTGCCGTACCCTTCTTGTCTCGGGTTACTGGCACTATCTGTCACTGGCCAGTGACCGGCCACTTGTAGAATGAAACAGCCAAACAGGGTCGACGTGGATAATAGGTGTCTCCCTGTCTGCTGGACTTCTGGGTTGGTCGTGCATGTTAATATGAACTGAGAGTGATAACTGTTGATTTCATGGTTAAATATGATTGTTAGAAACGTTTGGAGGCTCTGAGAGTAGCGATGATGGTATTCACGTCTCGAGGACGTATGATTTATGCATTCGATATTATCTGGCAATTAATAAAGGCTTAAAGCATTCGAAGATCAAACGTTCTGGGGCGAAATGAATTACACTAGAAATATCATCTTGGCACAGGAGCTCAGTCACCAGCAGACGGCTTCAGCGGCGTGATGGGGCAAATGCGCGTGTTTCTGGCCGCTAGATAAACAAATGAACTGAATGTGCATCCCACATACTCGCTGAAACCATATATAAACAACAAATATATGTGTATTCTCCAGTGTCTTGGGTGTATCTGGAAGTTTGTGCATGTATGTCGTGAATATTTTAGTTATGTGACTAAATATAAATAATGAAAGGGGATTTACAGTCTACGCCACAAAACAATTCTTGTAAAATTATGTGATTGGTGGAAATTGTAAGAAACAGCTCTTAATGCATTCATAAATCTGTGTATCTATGTATTTACGTATGTAGCTTAGCCTAACATTTTAAAAGCACTACGATCACCTTCTGTGGTTGTTCAATAAATCTCTGAACTGTATGTTTGACAAATCTTTCACCCTGTCCATAGAGGACAGGGTGAAAGATTTGCTGGTATGCTGGTTAGCATTGTAAATGTGTGGCCACGTCTGGGGTAGAAAATAATAATAATAATAATAAAAAAGCTCTGCAGACTTTCGCTTGAAGGTTGTGATTCGCTAACGCACATTAGAACAAGCACTTAAAATAACGACATAACTAACGTTAAATCAATTATAAATTTCGTAAGTCAAACTTCTCCAACGTTTATATTCTACATTAGTGACAAATGTCACTAATGTAGAATACATTATATTCTACATTAGTGACAAATGTCACTAATGTAGAATATAATGTTCCTGCTGCTTTCACTCGGGTCGCTTTAGTTTTAATCAATGAAGTACATGTGTATAGATGGGACCATGCCATTATTTAATAGAGTTTTAACCGTTTATCAAATCTTTTATCACCCTTTATTTCATTAAATATTACAATATTTGTACAGTAGTTGTGGCAGTAGCGTATGACACTATACTCTCGTGTCATACGATAGACATATATGTACTATGACATAGATAGCAGTCGTGCTATCGAATCTGTAGATAGTATATACATCTATCGTAGACTACCTTTACCAACCCCCATATATGACGGAATATACGAGTACAATAGGATATACACAAAATATGTAAGTACGCACATAACTGTTCTCAAATTTCCCCAATTGGCAACAATAAATAGGTAAGTATCTCAATAATAAAAACATATATATATATAATATGTAATATATTACGCCTAGATTAGGTTTTATTCGGATGTCTTCATTCTTGAGATTGTTTCATACAACACAAATTTGTGGACTGTTTTATATACACGAGTATATATATATATATATATATATATATATATATATATATATATATATATATATATATATTCAATTGCCTTTGTTTTATCTGAGAATAAGAAAAATAGTCCTTACGGTGAGACTGCGTAAAGCTGCAGTGTGGTTTTGATCTGGTGTGGACTCCAACGTCTGATTTACCAGAACACTATCATCTTAATGACAAAAAAAAAAGGAAAATATTTTCTATCTGTGTCTTGGAATTTCTCATTAGACAACTGAGTTCATCAAGTTCGAAGGCGTCCTCTCAAATCATCATCAAAGCAAAGTAGTACGTCTCATTTTGTACGCTGTGGTCCCCTCATACAAATGATAAAAGTAGCCCCTCACAAAAAAAAATCCAAGTTTTCTATGCTTCGATTGGTTAGGTTAGCACCTTCCTGTTGTTGTTGTTGTTAAAAATTCGCTACCTGGAACAAAGTTCCAAGTAGCACGGGCTATGGTGAGCCCGTAACTTGATTCCAGCACCTTCCTTTTCGTACGTTGTGGCAAATAAGGAGAAAGGGTTGCTGAGTCCGGAGGAGTGGTATTGGACACCCAAGTCACAGATCTGAAAATAAATATATTGACGTTTCGGTCCGTCCTAGTCCATTATCAAGTCATTTAGCGAAAAAAGTAGTAGAGAAAGTTAATTTATAAGGTAAGTGTGAGATGATAGGCGGTTATCTTGAGGTGATTTCGGGGCTTTAGTGTCCCCGCGGCCCGGTCCTCGACCAGGCCTCCACCCCCAGGAAGCAGCCCGTGACAGCTGACTAACACCCAGGTACCTATTTTACTGGTAGATAACAGGGGCATAGGGTGAAAGAAACTCTGCCCATTGTTTGTCGCCGGCGCCCGAGATCGAACCCGGGACCACAGGATCACAAGTACAGTGTGCTGTCCGCTCGGCCGACCGGCTCCCAGACCGAGGGGGAAGGGGGTGTTGAAGAATAGGAGTAAGGTAAGAAATATAGGAACGGATAGAAGTATGGGAATAAGGTAAAGTATAGGAATAGGTTTGAAATATGGGAATTAGGGTAGAAATATAAGAAAATAGTAGAATTAAAGGAAGACGGTTGAAGTATAATAAAGAAAAATGCAAGGGCCAAAAAGGCGAAGAAAATGAGGTGAAATAGAGACAAAGAGATAGCAAGATAAGAGACAGAAAGGAAAGAGAGCCTTGAGGGGCTAAAGCTAAGTCATATCGTTTCTTAAGATTAGAGCATTTAAGTATGGTCTGTAAAATTGAAATTGAAATAAGTTTATTGAGGTAAAATACACACTAATGGATGAGGTAGCTCAAGCTATTCTCACTCCGTTCAGTACAACGTGTTCATACATATTGTTCTGTGGAAGGCAAGAGTTAACTGCAACAAACTGTTAACTGTGTGTGTAATTACCTAAGTGTAGTTACAGGATGAGAGCTACGCTCGTGGTGTCCCGTCTTCCCAGCACTCTTTGTCATATAACGCTTTGAAACTACTGACGGTCTTGGCCTCCACCACCTTCTACACACACACGTGTGTGTGTGTGTGTGCGCGAGCGAGCCCGCCTGCGTGTGTGTGTGTGTGCGCGAGCGAGCCCGCCTGCGTGTGTGTGTGAGTGTGTGTGCGCGAGCGAGCCCGCCTGTGTGTGTGTGTGCGTGTGAGTTAACGTTTTGGTAACATATTTGGCTGTGCAGCTTAGCGCTTACCGTACATCTCTCCTGCAGAGCGGCCGAGCGCGCCTGGGAAGCCTGAAGCAGTGGACCGCGAGGGAAGCGTGCTCAGCCGACTGGCCTACGTCAAGGTGGAGAACGATGCCCTTCTCCTCAGGTGGGAGCCTCCACACACCGACGGTGACTCGCCCATCACAGGTCTGTTGTTCCCTCTTCTCTCATAGCTTTTTGGTCTCTGCCTCCTCATATACTGACTAGTAAACCTGCTCATATGTCTGCTCATATACTGACTAGTAAACCTGCTCATATGTCTGCTCATATACTGACTAGTAAACCTGCTCATATGTCTGCTCATATGCTGACTAGTAAACTTGCTCATATGTCTGCTCATATACTGACTAGTAAACCTGCTCATAAGTCTGCTCATATACTGACTAGTAAACCTGTTCATATGTCTGCTCATATACTGACTAGTAAACCTGTTCATATGTCTGCTCATATACTGACTAGTAAACCTGTTCATATGTCTGCTCATATACTGACTAGTAAACCTGTTCATATGTCTGCTCATATACTGACTAGTAAACCTGCTCATATGTCTGCTCATATACTGACTAGTAAACCTGTTCATATGTCTGCTCAAATACTGACTAGTAAACCTGCTCATATACTGACTAGTAAACCTGCTCATATGTATCCCCCCCCCCGGCCCATCCCAAATCCTAATCCTGATCCCTTCCAAGTGCTATATAGTCGTGATGGCTTGGCGCTTTCTCCTGATAGTTCCATTCCATTCCCCCGGCTAGTCTAGCAGTTAAGTAATGAGTAATAATAACTGAAAATATCTTTATTACATAATTATGCCACTCAAGGTTTGTAATACTGCCAGTACTATTATTACTATCAATTGTAATATTTTTATTACAACTATTTTCACTTTATATTCTATCAATATTGCTATTAATGCTACATGATCATAACAGTAATATTACTACTAATACAAATAATTTTACTGCGCAACATATTGAGTTACTGTGTGTGGATAGGCAGGCTGGAGGGTTACTGTGTGTGGATAGGCAGGCAGGAGGGTTACTGTGTGTGGATAGGCAGGCAGGAGGGTTACTGTGTGAGAATAGGCAGGCAGGAGGGTTACTCAGTAGAGAAAATATTGAAGTTCTTGCGAGGCAGGATCAAATATAACATTTGGGGATGATATGGAAAATTAGTTTACTATGATATAAAATATATATAAATGTAATATTTTCCCTGGTAAATTGATGTAAATATGATCTTTATATTGTATAGTATTTACTAAAGAAAAGACAATATGTTTGGTGTTGACGTGACTCTTCCTACAGGATACATCATCGAGCGGAGTGAGGGTCAGGGCGAGATGTGGGTGAGGGTCAACCTTGTACCCATTAAGGACACTGAGTTCGCTGTCGCTAACCTCATCGGTGGCCGCGAGTATCGCTTCAGGTATAATAATTGATCTATGAGTAGAGCGACGGTCTCGCTTCATGCAGGTCGCCGTTCAATTCCCGACCGTCCAAGGAGTTGGTCCCCATTCCTCTCCCCCCGTCCCAAATCCTTATCCTGACCCCTTCCCAGTGTAACATAGTCGTAATGGCTTGGCACTTTCCCCCCCTTGATAGTTCCCTCCCTCCATCATAATTTCCTTCCTTCTCCCCATTGCGAGGCTTCTTCTGCCTGTCCCACTTGACAATGTCCACTTTTGTATGTGTCAGACCGTCTCTAGTATTTACTGCTAACTCAGTTCTCGTGTGAATCATTCGTGTCTGGAGGCTACTGGTTAGTCATAACTTATATAGATAGGCTATTGGTTAGTCGTGATTTGTGTAGATAGGCTACTGGTTAGTCGTGATTTGTGTAGATAGGCTACTGGTTAGCCGTTATTTGTGTAGATAAGTTACTGCTTAGTCGTGATTTGTGTAAATAGTTCTACTGGTTAACCGTGACTTGTGTAGATAGGCGTCAAATTCAATAGTTCAGCTTTCTACTTTTTAATTGCGTTGTACGTCGATATATATGTACTATGGTCCTCATCGTTACTATAAATACTACCAAAACATTCATTATAATAACCCTCTAATTATTAAATTAATAAATAGTTTATAAGTGCGTAGTTATGTAAAGTGACGCCCACCTATAAAGGCTTGGCAACGCCGCTCTGGCTCCTACGTCACACACCATAATAAACAATTAGGAGACTGAATTCATCTCCGATCACTAATTATAAAGTATGCGATTAAAGAATATTAACTGGCTCTTAGAGAACTATTTGAATTAATATTGCTAATTCAAATTTATAAACAGAGAGAGTTTAAGGTTTTAAATAAATCATTCAAAAGATTCTCGTTTACTCTGGGTGAGTGAATTCATAGTGTGAGAGAAGCCGTCACTCTTCGCTGCCATAAGGGAGGGAATATCTCTAATTCAGCGGCTGTTCTGATCTCCACAACTAGGAAATGTGGTCGTGGCCGCTTCATACTACAGCTGTAGCCAAGTGACACCTCGTGCTTAGCCTTGTTGCATGGATATTGTTATCTTGAAGTTATCTTGAGATGATTTCGGGGCTTTTAGTGTCCCCGCGGCCCGGTCCTCGACCAGGCCTCCACCCCCCCCAGGAAGCAGCCCGTGACAGCTGACTAACACCCAGGTACCTATTTTACTGCTAGGTAACAGGGGCATTGGGTGAAAGAAACTCTGCCCATTGTTTCTCGCCGGCGCCCTGGATCGAACCCAGGACCACAGGATCACAAGTCCAGCGTGCTGTCCGCTCGGCTGACCGGCTCCCTATTGTGGCGTCGGGTGAACGCGGTTACAGGCAAGACAAACACATATATTCTCTCTCGTGTAAGAGATAAACTTAATATAATAAAAAAAATATTTACGTTAGATCATTTGAATCAATTAATTATGTATTTGACTTCAATTTAATAACGACTTGGCCGGCAGGAAGAGGTTGATCCCATGAACTCTTCCGCCGAGAACAGGTTACCTTGCTCGATTTCAGGGCTCAACGTCCTCGCGGCCCGGTCCTTGGCCAGGCCTCCTGGCTGCTGGACTGGTCAACCAGGCTGTTGGACGCGGCTGCTCGCAGCCTGACGTATGAATCACAGCCTGGTTGACCCGGTATCCTTTGGGGGTGTTTATCGAATTGTCTCTTGAAATATATTTTATATTGTATGCGTGGATCTTGACCCCTATATGTGACCCGGCAAGGTCGGGTTTCAGGCTTGAAGAACTCATGCTTCGAACTCAGTAGCCGAAATGCTTCTCGATGGATCCCTTCCAATCCCGATTTCGCCCCATAGTCAGGTTATAATGCAATGCTAATAAATCGTCTCAATTTTGACGCATACTTTTTCCAAATGACAAACATTTTCGTACTAAAAAATGGTAACGGCTCGCGAAATTGACATTATATCCCGTTTTCTGTTTTGGGTCCTCTGGAAGGTTAGGATAAGGGCACTATAGTATGACTGTTTATTTTTATGTTGGCAGCTCTGACATTAGTAGTTTATTCGATTATGAAAGTCTTTCTTATGGTGATTGAGATATCATAGACTGGAATATCAAGACACAGGAAATAATTCGCGATCTGTGTTACTACATCAATTTTGTTTTCAAACTTTTTTTTTTAATTAAATCATGTATTTTTATGATATTCTGACATTTTGTTGTTAATCAAATGTCACCCGCTTTATAGTTATTCAGAATGTTTATTTATTGCCACATTTTCTTCATATTTTCTTCGGGTTTAAAGCACTCGATCTCACGGGAGACATCTTCCGTCACGCAGGGTGCAGTCGCACCTCCACAGATCTCCATTATCATCTATTGATACTGGTAATGGCTCAAAAGGGCCTCCACTTTAAGGGCTATTCATACCCGTGCCACCTTTTGGGTGGCTTAATCTTAATCATTCGATCTTCTTCTTCCGTACAGAGTATCAGCAGAGAACGCGGTGGGCATGTCGGACCCCTCACCTCCGTCAGAAGTAGTCAGCATCTCAACAGACCAGGAGGCCACGGAGCCTCACTTCCTCAAGGAACTGAGGGACGCCGTAGCTGTCGAGAATCATAGGGTACGTTTTTCTTCCCCTCGTCGCTTTAAGGTCTTTCACAAACGCTAACGCGGAGGTGAAAGGTGTCTTCTAGTGTGGAAAGATGCTAATAAAATGATACATCATTTACATTACTTTTGTATGCAGGCGATGAGTCACAATAACGTGGCTGAAGTATGTCGACCAGACCACACACTAGAAAGTGAAGGGACGACGACGTTTCGGTCCGTCCTGGACCATTCTCACAATCGACTTGAGAATGGTCCAGGACGGACCGAAACGTCGTCGTCCTTTCACTTTCTAAGTGTGTGGTCTGGTCAACATTATCTTTGTACACAATTTGTCTCAAGTGTTATTACGTATTATTATTATTTTCCGTAATGATTTATTTTGATTCAGGTTGAGTTCTCTGTGCACATCATTGGGACGCCGCTCCCGGACATCACATGGTACAAGGATGGATTCGAGGTGTATGATACAAGACGTTTCGAGTTTCGAGTCGAGGGCGACCGGTATACGCTGGTGCTGAAGGAAGCAAAGCTCACGGACGAGGGGGACATCAGAGTAAGGGCCACCAACCGTGTGGGAGTGGCCTCCTCCCAGGCGGCACTCACCGTACAAGGTAAACACTACCATCTGATGCACAGACACTCACCGTACAAGGTAAACACCATCATCTGATGCACAGACACTCACCGTACAAGGTAAACACCATCATCTGATGCACAGACACTCACTGTACAAGGTATACACCATCATCTGATGCACAGGCACTCACTGTACAAGGTGAACACCATCATCTGATGCACAGACACTCACCGTACAAGGTAAAGAACATCATATGATGCTCAGACACTCACTGTACACCTGATGCACAGACACAGTTAAAGGTGAACACTACCACCTAATACATACTCACTGTACAAGGTGAACACCACCACCAGATGCACAGACACTGTTCAAGGTGAACACCATCACCTGATACACATACACTGTTCAAGATGAACACCACCATCACCAGATGCACAGACACTGTTCAAGGTGAACACCATCACCTGATGCACACACACTGTTCAAGATGAACACCACCATCACCAGATGCACACACACTGTTCAAGATGAACACCACCATCACCAGATGCACAGACACTGTACAAGGTGAACACCATCACCAGATGCACACACACTGTTCAAGACAATCACGTTCTCCACTCCTGGTGATTAACGTTACGAGACATTCATTCAGCTCATAAACTGCTTAATAAATAAAAACTGAATCCAATTATCAATAACATAATACCTGTGTATTACTTACTGATTTAATGATTAATTTTAAATTTAAAATACTGTACAGTACTCATTAATAGAAGGCATTAAATTTGGCACTTGACTTCCATTGTATTTTATTGCATTTTACATTGCATTACTTAACATTGTATTTTAAATGAGATGCAGAAGTCTCTTTGTCTTATGTAAACACCATAAATAATATATATATATATATTGTAAATATGAGTTAAGGCTAATGTGATCTTGGCAGTGTTTCTAGTCATCGAGGTTGTCATTTACAACACTATCTGGACGAGCTGGTAACATTGTTGTTGTCAAGTTCGTTTTCCGTTAATGTTTCTTGGTGGCTGAAGTGTCGGCCGGATGACTGTTGGCTAGAGTGTTAAATATCTGTTGGTTGGAGTGTAGAATTACATGTTTTCACACGTCAATATGAGTTTTCCTTCTTGCAGCCCCGCCGCACATCAAGCTTCCGGCGCAATACGAACAGGGACTTATTTTCGACACTGACGAACTCATCCGACTTCGAGTACCCTATACGGGTCGACCTCAGCCGCAAGCTTCGTGGACCCATAACGGGAAACAGGTGCGTATCCTCTCTCTCTCTTATTACGTGCCTCCCACAGCTGTTAACAGGTAAGTCTCCCGCCTCTCTCATATACGGCGTGTCTCCCTTAACGGTAAACAGGTGCGTTACTCCTCTCTCTCTCTCTCACTTAAGACAGGCCTCCCACAACGGTAACAAGAGCGCCTCTTCTCTCTCTCTCTCTCTCTCTCTCTCTCTCTCTCTCTCTCTCTCTCTCTCTCTCTCTCTCTCTCTCTCTCTCTCTCTCTCTCTCTCTCTCTCTCTCTCACACACACACTTAAGACAGGCCTCCTACAACGGTAACAAGAGCACCTCTTCTCTCTCTCTCTCTCACTTAAGACAGGCCTCCCACAACGATAACAAGAGTGCCTCTCCTCTCCCTCTCACTTGTCTAACCTGGCATACCTCACCTTTCATGATGCTGTCTCTCTCACCTGTAGCCTCTGCTATACGCGGCATACTTGATTTCCATAATCATATACTATGTTTTTCATTCAGTAGAATTCAAGTAGAGTCAGAATCTCTACTAATCTCAGAGTCAGAAATACATCAAATGATAGCATTAGATCTGTTTCTTAACCTAACATCTTCATCCTTTATGAACATGAACATGCTATATAAAATAGCCAGCAGATCAACTCACGAAAAATACATCAGGGTTGCATTCTTACCGGAAACCTGAACTAATGCTTAAATTTCAACTTTAGATCAGCTCAGACAGTAAGATTTTAACAAGAATACTATAAAGTACAGTATTAAATAATTATATTATTAAATTATTATATGTTTAAAATATTGTTATATAATATAAAATTAGTAATAGAATTTAATTAATAGTAAATTTAATAATCTAATATTATTAAATTACAAAATGATATTAAATTACTAAATAATATTAAATTACTAAATATTTTTAAATTATTAAATAATATTATTAAATTATCTTGTATTGTATATTAATAAATGCAGCAAAATGTTTACCCTCAGATCACCCTTCAATAAATAAAGCTTTGCAACTAACCACATATTTCAGATCAGTTCTCACAGTATGACTGATAACATTAGATTTGTTAAATCAGTCTAGATTTTAACTTAAAGTTAACACACTCCTTTGTTATTAGCCCAAACAATATAGCAGCCACGATACTCACTGTACACGAAGTCTTGGTTCTTTGAGGATCCATGAGGACCCATCTCAAGATAACCTCAAGATAACCCCACAAACAATCAGATAGCGACGAAACTTACTATAGGGCTATATATATAGGGCTTAGTTGTCTGTGGACCTAATTGGCTGCCCATGTGCCTCTATGTTGCCTATGTGCCTCTATGCTGCCCATGTGCCTCTATGTTGCCCAGGTGCCTCAAGGCTGCCCAGGTGCCTCTATGCTGCCCATGTGCCTCTATGCTGCCCATGTGCCTCTATGCTGCCCAGGTGCCTCTATGCTGCCCATGTGCCTCTATGCTGCCCATGTACCTCTATGCTGCCCAGGTGCCTCAAGGCTGCCCAGGTGCCTCTATGCTCCCAGGTGCCTCTATGCTGCCCAGGTGCCTCTATGCTGCCCAGGTACCTCTATGCTGCCCAGGTGCCTCAAGGCTGCCCAGGTGCCTCTATGCTGCCCAGGTGCCTCTATACTGCCCAGGTGCCTCAAGGCTGCCCAGGTGCCTCTATGCTGCCCATGTGCCTCTATGCTGCCCATGTGCCTCAATGCTGCCCATGTGCCTCTATGCTGCCCAGGTGCCTCTATGCTGCCCATGTGCCTCTATGCTGCCCAGGTGCCTCTATGCTGCCCAGGTGCCTCTATGCTGCCCAGGTGCCTCAAGGCTGCCCAGGTGCCTCTATGCTGCCCAGGTGCCTCTATGCTGCCCAGGTGCCTCTATGCTGCCCATGTGCCTCTATGCTGCCCATGTGCCTCTATGCTGCCCATATGCCTCTATGCTGCCCATGTGCCTCTATGCTGCCCATGTGCCTCTATGCTGCCCATGTGCCTCTATGCTGCCCATGTGCCTCTATGCTGCCCATGTGCCTCTATGCTGCCCATGTACCTCTATGCTGCCCATGTACCTCTATGCTGCCCATGTGCCTCTATGCTGCCCATGTGCCTCTATGCTGCCCATGTGCCTCTATGCTGCCCATGTGCCTCTATGCTGCCCAGGTGCCTCAAGGCTGCCCAGGTGCCTCTATGCTGCCCAGGTGCCTCTATACTGCCCAGGTGCCTCTATGCTGCCCATGTGCCTCTATGCTGCCCATGTGCCTCTATGCTGCCCATGTGCCTCTATGCTGCCCATGTGCCTCTATGCTGCCCAGGTGCCTCAAGGCTGCCCAGGTGCCTCTATGCTGCCCAGGTGCCTCTATGCTGCCCAGGTGCCTCTATGCTGCCCAGGTGCCTCTATGCTGCCCATGTGCCTCTATGCTGCCCATGTGCCTCTATGCTGCCCATGTGCCTCTATGCTGCCCATGTGCCTCTATGCTGCCCATGTGCCTCTATGCTGCCCATGTGCCTCTATGCTGCCCATGTACCTCTATGCTGCCCATGTACCTCTATGCTGCCCATGTGCCTCTATGCTGCCCATGTGCCTCTATGCTGCCCATGTGCCTCTATGCTGCCCATGTGCCTCTATGCTGCCCAGGTGCCTCAAGGCTGCCCAGGTGCCTCTATGCTGCCCAGGTGCCTCTATACTGCCCAGGTGCCTCTATGCTGCCCATGTGCCTCTATGCTGCCCATGTGCCTCTATGCTGCCCATGTGCCTCTATGCTGCCCATGTGCCTCTATGCTGCCCAGGTGCCTCAAGGCTGCCCAGGTGCCTCTATGCTGCCAGGTGCCTCTATGCTGCCCAGGTGCCTCTATGCTGCCCAGGTGCCTCTATGCTGCCCATGTGCCTCAATGCTACCCATGTGGACCTAATTATTATTATTATTTGTTTATCCTGCAGATCGAGGGTGACGAGAGACACGCCATGGACGTGTCTGACAAGTACATCACCTTGAAGATCGCCGGCGCCTGCAGGATGGACAAGGGCATGTACACCCTCAGGTTATCCAACCCTCAGGGCGAAGACAGCTCATCCTTCTTCGTTACTGTCACAGGTTTTTGGGCGCTTAATTTTATTTGGGGGTTTTATGGTTAATACTTTCTGTGTTATTTTGCAAGACCACTTTCAATGGTGGTATTGAAGAACATTAGAAGACAAGAACTGATGGTACTGCAGAAAGCCTGTAGCCCTATAGGAGGCCGCTCGTGTTTACATTCACCCAAACTCACTCATATATATATATATATATATATATATATATATATATATATATATATATATATATATATATATATATATATATATATATATATGTAACAGTGTCAGACTACAAAAGAAGGATTAAGACAGGAATATCCTTAAGTACTTTCGTATTTCTTAATACATCTTCAGAAGGATGGATTGCTCCTGTCCATCATCCACATCACAGTGTCAGATATTAATACTGTCTTTCCTTTCCACGTCTCTGACGGGCAAAGATGCTCCTCTCTGCAATAAAACTTACTAGTAGCGACGGGCTAAATCAACTTTCTCCGTCAAAACAATACTCGCTCACCGTCTGGGCTAGATGACCCGCAGCTGTTGTAATCTTAACTAAACAAGTGGTAATTCCTCAGATCGGCCGGATCCCCCTAGTGTACCCACCATCACCGACGTGTCCGGGACCTCGGTCACGCTGCGATGGGACCCCCCGCAGGATGACGGGGGCTGCAGGGTCTCCAACTACATCGTCGAATACTTTAGGGTAGGTGCTAGACCATGAGTGGTAAGGCACAGGCACATTAGACAGAATTTTTTCAGTGTCAGAGTAGTTAACAAATGGAATGCATTCAGCAGTGATGTGGTGGAGGCTGACCCCCATACACAGTGTTAAATGTAGATTTGATAGAGGTCAGTAGGCTCAGGAATCTGTACACCAGTTGATTGGCGGTTGAGAGGCGGGATCAAAGAGTCAGAGCTCAACCCACGCAAGCACAACTAGGTGAGTACAGGCCCCCATCAGGTCCTTTTTTGTAATGTAAGAGCTCCTTAGATTTGTGTATTTACACGCACTAACATTGCGTATTTCTGTTAAGGAATGAAGACGTCTTATGATATTAAAGATTTCTTGGTGTTTGTCTCGCGATTAATGTTTGTAGATCGATGTTTTTTCTTATTTTAGGTTGTAATTAACCCTTTTTCAAGTGTCACTATCAACTAGAGCATCAAACCAGAGCTCATTTAGTCATTCTTTTCTATTAAAAGCCATTAGATAATTGTCTTTGTCTCTCATATTCATACAAAAATATCGCTGGTATTATCATTTTACTATTTATACTGCATACTCCGTGACGCACAGTTTCATAATGTTGGACTGGCATTTGTTGCCTGCGTACCTTCGAATAATGGGGAACTCAATCATATTTGAGTTAGTAATAAATGGGGAACTTAAAAGTAAGGTAAACAAATACACAAGGGCCGTGACGAGGATTCGAACCTACGTCCAAGAGCATCCCAAACGCTGCCCTAATCGGCTGAGCTACGACATGGTCAAAAGAATTTAAACGAGAAGGTCTACTGAACTTACTTGGATCCTTGTTCATTTGAAGCATCACGCTATTGTGATTTCTGTGTGTAATCAAAAGTAAAGTAGTTTTGCTCCAGTAATAGCCAATAGCATATTATTAGCACACGAAAGGAGCCTCGTTAATATCACAAGACTTAAGTTTCTCATTTATAATACGTACTTCACCTTGTTATTTTCTCCAGGGGTCACTGCTGCCTAGATTTCACGATGACATTCTCGATAAATTTTTGTGCAGAGCCACGCATAGTTTTCAAAGATTGTACGCAGATTCACATACTCTGAAGAGCTTGTTAATCATATATTTTGTGTCAAGATATATACCAAGCATTATTTACACATGAAATAACAAGACTTGCTAATAATGTGCCTCTTGCGCTTTCCCCTACAGGTGGGTTGGGATGTGTGGTTGAAGGCCACAGCTTCCCGCATCACGTGGACACAACTCTCTGACCTCATCGTCGGCTCCGAGTACCGCTTCCGCATCAAGGCAGAGAACGCCTACGGTGTGTCCGAGCCTGGCGAAGAGTCCCACCAGATTCTCATCGAAGACGCCAAGAGTGCTACAGGGTACGAGAACGTTCATATTAACGTAAATGGTTGTATGCAAAACTGTAATCAGAGCATAGCTCTTGAAGGTTTTATGACAGGAAATCATTCTGATAGTCAGGTGTCTGCTCTAGCTGATCAGACTGGAATGGTCATTGAAACTGTGAGTCTAAAAAGGTCACAAGCCCTTTATGAGGAAAAATTAATGAAAGGCAGTAGACTGGAGGCTTTTCCTTGCTACTATAATAATGATGACGAGTCTGATAGTGATGCTACTTTAATAGATCAACATCAGATAGAGAGTCAAGAGACAGACTTCTATAGCTCGGATACAGATATATCTCAAAATAGTGAGGAGGTGTCCTCAGCTTGCTCAGGGACTCTCAGTCTAGATCAATCTACAACAAGTTTGTTAGGGCCGATTGTCGTAGATTCTTTAGGTCAACGAAAGTCACTAGGGACATACGTTCTAGGGGCCGAGATAGGGATGGTAAGGAATGGATTAGCTCCGGCATACCATTTAGGAACGCTCAAAAGTGCCGATATAGACAGTGATCAGAGCGATACGATGAACTCTGAATCAACCGAGACGTGTAGTTTAGGAACTACTTTTATTGCAACAGTAGAAGTCTATCAACCATGGGCAACGTCAGGTAACTCTCCATATGTTTACCACTACCATTTCCCTCACGAAAGGGAGATAGATACTGCTCGAAGTCCCGATCCACAGTATGATGAACTGAACACTTCATGTGTAGCCAATTACTCCAGGGCAAATGTTAATTATTCATATAGTCAGTTAGAAAGAGAGATGACTGGAAGTTTGTCACCAAATCGGGGCTTGAAGATCGCTAGTGGTACCTACCTTGTCGACGAGACAGTAAGGAATTCTAGCGATAATGGAGTGACAGGCACTCCCATAGTGACTGTTGTGTCAAGGGATGAAGTGACATGCACTCCCATGGTGAATGTTGCGTCAGAGGATGGAGTGACAGGCACCCCCATTGTGAGCGTTGCGTCAGAGGATGAAGTGACAGGCACCCCCATTGTGAGCGTTGCGTCAGGGGATGAAGCGACAGGCACCCCCATTGTGAGCGTTGCGTCAGAGGATGAAGTGACAGGCACCCCCATTGTGAGCGTTGTATCAGAGGATGAAGTGACAGACACCGCCATTGTGAGCGTTTTATTAGAGGATGAAATGACAGGTACCCCCATTGTGAGCGTTGTGTCAGAGGATGGAGTGAAAGTCACCCCCATTGTGAGCGTTGCGTCAGAGGATGAAGTGACAGGCACCCCCATTGTGAGCGTTGCGTCAGAGGATGGAGCCAAGGTTCGCGAAATAGTACTGGACACAGCTGAGGAAGCCACAGCAAACAAAGTAGTTAGGAATACAAATATCAGCGATTGGACAAACCAGATAATGAAGGAGGTCTTTAAGGAGGAAGCTCCTGAGAATCAAATAACTACGAAAATCCATAACAATGGCGATGTAATGAAAGAGGTGACCAGAGAGGTTTATAATGGAGCTACTGGGAACCAGGTTGTGGAAGACGGGTATAACATTGGAGCCACAGTTAACCAAATAGTGCGAGATATTTATGTAAATGGTGTCACAGCTATCCAGGCTAGGAAAGACGTCACAGGCGAGGGCGCTTCAACTGATCGAACGATGGGGAAAGTGTATGTCAATGAAATAAATGGGAAGACTGTGGGGTATGCTGGTAAAAAGGAAACAGCAACTAACCCAATCAGAGACTTTTCTAAACAGAAAGTCGTAACTGACAAGAAAGTTAAGACTGTTAGCAACGAAAGTCTTGCAACTAATGTTGCAATGACTCTAAGCGAAGCAATCCCAGTCACTGAAACGTCATGGGTCAATAGTGACAGATTAAGAACAGATGATCACCTGATTAGAAGCGTCAGTGGCGAGACATCCACAGGTAACCGGGTAGTGCGTAACCTCAATAATGAACAAGCCACATGCAGTGATGCAGGCGGGAGTAGGAACAAGGAGCCCGGAACCAATGAGCTTCATACTATAGAGAACGAAGTCTCAGCTGCTGGAGGACAGTGGACAACGCGAGGAAGGATAGCAATAGCGAATCAATTCAGAATCATCTGCGGTGGGCTGGCGAGCATGACCCACCTCGGCAACATCAATGCAAGGGGTCAGAAATGCCAGGGGAACATTTTGATTAGTGAGGGAGCCACTGATTACTCTGAACAAATGGAAGATGATGACTCTACATGGAGTAGCGCGAGCACTTTGGGAAACGACAGAGATTCAGACTCTTCACTGGATGCTATGGAGTGGGGGAAAGACGTCCGGGATCTGTATGATCCCATGGTACGTGATACAACAGTGGACAGCCATATACCGTTCTTGTCTCTCGAAGGACCTGCAGTCACTATGTTGAGAGACATGAGGATGAGAAGAATGGCGGGTAACCAGCAAGGTTTGTGGAAGCAGCAAGCCTTCAGCAGTGTGCAAGGAACATCTAAAGAAGATATGCATGTTAATCACAAAGAATGTATGCGCACGAAAAACAGTATGTACAGTAATCTAAGTCATGAATGCAATGTTCAAGAACATATTGCTCCTCTGGAACAAACAAGAATTAAAGGTATTCCAACAGAGATGATGGTATATGAGAGCACAGAGTACATTGAGGCAGTAACTGGTTTTGATGATCAAAGTTCAACTTCACACAGCGGATCTGTAACTCCTACTAACGAAAATGATGACTTCCAATCCGTGAGGAGGAAGTCAGTAACACAGCAAGGTATAACATCTGTGCATTCGAGAGACCTAGTGCCCCATTTGACTTCTGCTTCTCTAATTTCAAACCAGCAAAAATTAGAAAGTCCTAATTTCCGTCATTCCGCTGAGGATTTGCTCTCTTCAGTGCACCAAAATATTGACGAGGTATCGTCGTGGGAGCCAAAAATAACTCAAGAGATCACATCGAGGATTGACTTCTTGGAGGACCTCGTGTATAGGTGTATGGAAAACGAAGACGTGACGCTGAATACCTTGGGAGTGTCAGACGACGAGGGTGCTGCCGCCCCTTCACCCCTTGCTCCCTTGTCTCGTGTGAGCTCTAGTGGCTGCGTGGGCCTCAGGCGAGGAGAACTCAGGCATCTGATAAGCGATCTTAGCGACTTGGTCACCAACATGAACGAGAAAAGCGGGACACTTAGCGCAGACAACATAGCCAAATTTTTCGAAAAGACAGCGAGTGTTGTGAGGGAGCAGTCACTATCTCCCGTCACGTATCACAAGAGTAGTTCTGTAGTCGACGCTGGCTCGCACCAAAGTTCCCGCGCGCATTCTGTGAGCGACATTGACTGGGCTTTAGAAGATTTACCTTCCAGGAGTGACCCGGGAAAGGTCATAGAAACTCTCCAACCGTACGATCAAGTTCATATCCAATCCTCGATACTAGACCGCATCACCTATCTGGATGACATCATGAGTCGGTGTTTGGAACATGAGGATGTGACCCTCAACACCCTCGGGTCTCCTGTGGTCTCGCCGCATCCTCTGCCAGCGGCAGACTCCTTAGAAGACCGTGTTGATGCAAGTAAGATGGAACTGAAAGATTTGATAGGAAATTTAGGCTCGATGATAAGTGGTCTTGGCCAAAAGTTTAATGCTAACTGGTCATAGTTTCAGATCCCTCAGAATGTGAGTATGAGGGACTCTTCCCTCATACTCCTCTTCCTTCATTGTCTCTTTAAGTAAGTGATTTTGTTTCTTTACAGTCATAATTATCTTTCAGTAATCATTAACCTGCTGGGTTTTGTCACTTTTTTCTTCCCCTCATTTTGCGACCGTTCATTAGAGCCTTTAGTGATAACTGCAATATTGTCCTTTCAGTTAAAATATAACAGTTCCTGTTATCTCGATGACCATTCCATGTTAAATTAGCATAAACTGTTTGGAAAAATCAATATTATATTAATCTGATTTTACACTTCGATTTTTTGTGTGGATAATTAGATATACAAACCTTACATTACCTTGGATGAGTGGTATATTTATGTGTGTAAAGTATGTGCCTATGTTATACTCAGAAGGTTGTTTTTAATTGTTTATACACACGATAAATAAGGCTTGTAGATAGTAACCATTAGCGTGAACGCAAAAGTGTTTGATGCACTTGTGAACAGTAACAATCCGTTGAGTTGAGCCTCCAGAGAGGTGAGGTAAGGGTGCCAGACCGCAAGAGTTCACCCTAACAGCGTTGTCGGGTGATTGGCGGATGAGACATGTATATATATTACTATAGTCTGTAAACTTCTTCTTCTTGCCTCTAGATCTGCCACCGTCTTGGTCCATCAAACTCATTTTCTTTGTTATTTTTATGATTGAATTTTGTTTATTCCATCGAGAACATGTAGAAGACGTTCATCAATAAAGTAGATGTTTTTAGTTTAGTTTTTTATTTGACTAATCCGTAGTAACCAGATCCGTACTCAGAAAGCCTATATTAACAGCCTAGCCAATATTTACATTCTCTCATCCGCCAACCTAAAAGCGTGTGACTGGTACAGTTTCATTTGTCATATTCTATTGAGTATTTCAAAATTATTTCATCCATGTTAACTATGCTTTCTGAGTATATTGATTTATTTTAATTCATTGTGTCGGAAGAATGGCAGTCAGTTTATAAATACAGTACATGTATTTTGTTCCTTATATCGAGGTTCCCTCACCCCCCACACCTCCCCTCACGGTAGAAATGGTTGGGCAGCTTTCCTTTCACCTAATGCCGCTGTTCACCTAGCAGTAAATAGGTACCCGGGAGAGTTAGTCAACTGTTGTGAGGTTACATCCTGGGAAGAGGGGGGGTGATACCTCGATATAAGCCTAAAGTTTATATATACAGAGGCTTCCTGTCCCCAGCAATGGGAATTATTACACTAATCATATTAATGAGCTCTCGCAGACGAGAAGCTGTGACACAAGTAACCATAATACTCTTGTAACGTTACCCATGTAAATACAAATACAACAAATACAAATATTTATTGAGGTAAAGTACATACATACAAGGTGAAATACAACAGTTGATGGAGTCATAGATAGAGCTAGTACATACAATGCCTAAAGCCACTATTACGCTTTTATTAAGATGAAGGGAGTCGGTCGGCCGAGCGGACAGGACGCTGGACTTGTGATCCTGTGGTCCCGGGTTCGATCCCAGGCGCCGGCGAGAAACAATGGGCAGAGTTTCTTTCACCCTATGCCCGTGTTACCTAGCAGTAAAATAGGTACCTGGGTGTTAGTCAGCTGTCACGGGCTGCTTCTTGGGGGTGGAGGCCTGGTCGAGGACCGGGCCGCGCGGACACCAAAAAGCCCCGAAATCATCTCAAGATAACCTCAAGATAACCACATACAAGGGGAGGGATGAAGGAACTAATACGTTGTTTGACACTCAAACAAGTTAAACGGATTAAGTGCAAGAATTGGGAAGCAAACAAGAGAGGGAGTTCTGTTTAGGTCAGCTAATTAACTGAAGATAAACGTAACGAGAGTTATATGACTTGGAAGATAGTGCAGTCAGTAAGAAAAGCCTTAGAAACGTCTAGGATTTTATTAAGATGGTGAATTATTATCTGGTCGTCGTCCCTTCACCTTCTAGTGTGTGGTCTGGTCAACATACTTTAGCCACGTTATTGTGACTCATCGCTTGCAATAATTATCTGTTTGTGCAGACGGCAAAATTAGGTGCATAATTAGATGCAATAACTATTGTTTTAAGAGAATATTTGAGAAGTGAAGTGGAGTGAGGATGTGCTAAGAGCCATTAAGAACCTTCCAAGTCTATCATTAATGTTAAAAAAAATAAATTTGAATAAGTGCAAAGAAAAAAAATCGTAGTTTAAAAAGACTGGTTAGCCATTGAGTAATTAGATGTCTTTTGAGAATATAATTAATAAATGCAAAGTTATATGACAAAAGTTAGTCGAATTGCTCAGTGGCATAAAATATTCGTACAGATGAAACAGTTTATAACACTTCAGCTTTCCGAAAAACATCTATTACAAGAGATGTTTGAAGACCAAATATCAAACAAACCTCGTCCTAGTGGCCACAATACCCAAGAGTAACTTGAATTCAACGTTAAATCGAGGCCGAATCATTTATTTAATCAACGTTCATTCAACGTGTCTCTCTGATATTGTGCCGTCTGGGGAGTGACGGAGGGGTGCTAGAGAGTAGGTGTCACACAAGTAGGTTAAGAGCTTCAGGTGTGAAGCCCTTAGCCTCACCAGGCGAAGCCAGTGCTATGCAAATGGATTTTCTGTGATGCCCCTGTGATGGGCTCAAGAGATGAGTTGAAGATTTATACACTATGTCTTTGAGAACGTGAGTATGGCTGATTCACCCAAGGATTTCGCGCTCAGAACACGGACAAAAATGTATGGATCATATTGATTGTCGATAGGCAACAGCCGTCCTGAGTGTGGTACTCCCTTCCCAAGTACATCACGGCCTTCCTGAGTGTGTCGCAGCTTCCCAGAGTATGCCACAGTCCTTCTAATAGTGTCAGTGGCTTCCTGATTGTATCACAACCTTCCCTAGTGTGTTGTATCCGTCTTGAGTATGTCACAGCCTTCCCTAGTATGTCAGCCATCCTGAGTGTCACAGACTTGCCGAGTGATTTACATCTTTTCCGATTGTGTCACAGCCATCCTGAATGTTTTA
Organism: Procambarus clarkii; assembly: GCF_040958095.1. NCBI lineage: Eukaryota > Metazoa > Arthropoda > Malacostraca > Decapoda > Cambaridae > Procambarus > Procambarus clarkii. The sequence continues at coordinate 8,552,037 of NC_091235.1, forward strand.
ATGCCTTCCTGAGTGTGTTACTGTTATGGCTTCACTTAGCCAGTAACTTGGGTCCTTTTTCGTCTCTCTAGGGCCTGTAGTGTTTCATTCTTCACAGATCCAACCCCAAGTCAGGGGTGAAGCAGTGATAGACAAAAGGGAAGGTGGGTGGGTTAAACAACAGTAGACAAAACCATCACCAAATGTACTTAAATATTATGTACAGGTAATTATTTCCAAGAAACATTCACCAAGATATATATACGCCACAGATACCACCCTATATGTGTCACCTTTACTCAGGACACCACAAAAACATCTGCGATCTCCTATCACGGTGATTCCTTCTAGCACAACATTCAGGGCTCCTTCCCTGTGTGCCCTTCTTCAAGAGGTACTCGCGCCGGCGAGAACACATTTCCCAAAATTCACTGGCCAGTCCTCAGCAATATTATCACAGTGTCTAAACACTAACTCCAGCAGCACGCTGGCTGGCTGGCTGGCTGGCTAGCTGGCTGGCTGGCTGGCTGGCTGGCTGGCTGGCTGGCTGGCTGGCTGGCTGGCTTTCTCTCAAGCCTTAACTACAAACAAGCCTTAACCTAGAGGACCGACAGATTTTCACTCCGTCTACGAGCACAACTTCTCCTCTCCGGGATACGTCGTTCCAACACCAGTAGCTCGCTGGCTACCACAGACGGTTCACTACCTTCAACGACCAGACCCTTCTTGTTTATACAATCACAGTACTACAACGTTATTGTATAACGTTGTAGTAGTGATTGTCCAGCTACAGCGTTATACAATAACTGCTACAGGTTTTCTGAGCAACTCGAAAGAGATTCTGAGTGACCTTTTTTAATTATCTTAATCATCTTAATTAAGTGGCAGCCTTCTGCTGCGGCACTTCAGTATCTTATCGAGGGACTTGTCGTGAGTAGCCCCTGTAATCTCCCCCTTTATTTAAAACTATCAAAGCCTCCTTGAGTGTTAGTATCATAGTTAAAGACTCGCGGTGTGTGTCCTAGCCTCATGTGTGTGTGTATCCTGGCCTCACTGTGTCCTAGTCTCATATGTGTTTGTGTGTGTATCCTAGCCTCACTGTGTCCTAGTCTCATGTGTGTTTGTGTGTGTATCCTAGCCTCATCGTGTCCTAGTCTCATGTGTGTGTGTGTGTGTGTATGTATCCTAGCCTCACTGTGTCCTAGTCTCATGTGTGTGTGTGTATCCTAGCCTCACTGTGTGTACTAGTATCACTGTACTTCCTAGACTCACTCAATGTCCAAGACTTACTGATATCGTCCAAGACCCACTGAAGTTGTTTTGGTCTTCCAGAACGAAGTTTTCATAGCCTCCTTAAGGTCTCCTGACCATGATTACTTGCTTGTTAGTTTAGGTTTAGGTTGTTAGTTTTACTAAGTGACGGTGGCTAAGCCTCAGTATGAGATAGTATTCTAGACCTTCTTAAACGATGATTGCTAGCCCTCTTGGGAGGAGTGCATGTCTTATCCTCCCTGAGTGATGATCTTCTCTCCCCTAAAGGTCCTTCGAGTACGAGACCTACAAGTCCACCACCACTGTCGGCTCCTCGTTACCCAAGGACTCCGCCACGTTGACCAAAGGTCGGTTTTGTATATTCCATGTGTTGATGCTAAATTGTATTATATATATCTTGCTGTATCTGAATCGTATATGTGGGTCTATAAGCTAATCAGGGGGCGACAGGACTTATTTGATTGTTTTTCCTATAGTGAGTGTTGTTTATACAGGTGACAGCTCGTCCTTCGAATATGGTGAATCCGGCGAGAGCTCAGTCGTTGGTTCTTATGACGGCGGGTCAGCCGGCAAGGTGCGACGTGTTGCTCGAATATCCTCGGACGAGGCCGAATCTTCTCTAGCAAGTTCCAGCGGCAGCCATGAACCTTCCCTGGATCTGGGAAGCTCCAGCGAGAAGCCACCCTCTTTTGATTATGAGAGTTCTAGAGGGCCGTCCTTCGAGGTTACGTCTTCCGTGGAGAGAGGGCCATCATTCGAGGCTGGCTCTTCGGTGGAGAAAAGATCCTCCTTTGAGGTTGGATCGTCTGTGGAACGTGGGCCGTCTTTTGATGTAGAATACTCTAGACGAAAACATGATTCCTTTCAAACGGAAAGCTTATTAGAGCATGAAACGGAGTCGCTTGATAGAGAAGTATCAATTGAAATCACTAGTTCCGATGGACGACCCATGAGCTACCTACCCCTCGGAGGCTCCTATGAGTTAGCTTCGTCAATCGACCGTGGCGACTCCTATTTGGAAGAACGCCACCTGGAGGTCAGTGACTACATTAGGCCGGCAGCATCAGCGGGAGCATCCCTCGACCTAGAGGGTTCAGCTAGCGAGTCATTGGAGCTTGGAGTGTCCTTGGAGGGTGAGGATCTTCCGACGCCGCCACCTCGCGCCCCCAGGAGAGGAGGTCGCTCTCCTGCCATACCTTCGGCCTCCCCAGGTATGATAACTCGCCAGAATGTTGAGCATGATACAGTACTTCACACTTGCTTGGTATTTTCACAAAGCTGATTTATACCATGTCTAGGACTTGAATCATAAGAGATATGACAACCGAAAGGATGTCTCTGTCTCCAGTCTACCAAGAAGTTTATTATGTCCAAGTCGATTATCTTCCTGTCACTGTAGCATTGAGCTTAACATGTATGACGTGAGAGAGAGCCCGAAAGAATGATTTTTAAAAAGTAAATATTTTGTAGCTAGAACTGAGGACTCGTTCTCTTGCTGTCTGCTCTGTGATAGTTAAGTTATGATCAACCTATATATGATATAATGTTGATGTGGCTTTGAGTGGGATGTTGACGCTGGTCTCCTCCTCCCGCAGCAGGCGTAACCGAAGGTGAGGACTCGGTGCCTACCCCGCCCCCGCGGGCACGTCGGCCGGGCTCGAGAACCTCCACTATCTCAGAGTCTTCTGCTCCTGGTACGTGCCCGTGTCCAGGCTTCACACACTCCTACACAAACCATTTATGACCATTACCCCTATCACCAGAGATGAATGCTATCTCACGCTTCCTATGTCAAGACACGTGTCTTATCCAACTTTATCTTATCTATTAAGGTGTCTACTTTTAAAGACGATTGATATCCTACTTACCGAAATTAATGTTTTTTAGTACCCTTTTTTTAGAAATATTCCAAGCGTTCAGTTATGTAAACTAACAAAAATTCTAGGTTCGTGCTAGAATTCAATATGCCCATCTAGATACCCTCCCCAGTCTCCATATCCAGAATGGAATACTGAAGTGGAACATTATTTAACCTATCTATACTAGAAAGAACATTATCCCCAGGTCTCCACATCTAGCAGGAACATTATCCCCAGGTCTCCACATCTAGCAGGAACATTATCCCCAGGTCTCCACATCTAGCAGGAACATTATCCCCAGGTCTCCACATCTAGCAGGAACATTATCCCCAGGTCTCCACATCTAGCAGGAACATTATCCCCAGGTCTCCACATCTAGCAGGAACATTATCCCCAGGTCTCCACATCTAGCAGGAACATTATCCCCAGGTCTCCACATCTCGCAGGAACATTATCCCCAGGTCTCCACATCTAGCAGGAACATTATCCCCAGGTCTCCACATCTAGCAGGAACATTATCCCCAGGTCTCCACATCTAGCAGGAACATTATCCCCAGGTCTCCACATCTAGCAGGAACATTATCCCCAGGTCTCCACATCTAGCAGGAACATTATCCCCAGGTCTCCACATCTAGCAGGAACATTATCCCCAGGTCTCCACATCTAGCAGGAACATTATCCCCAGGTCTCCACATCTAGCAGGAACATTATCCCCAGGTCTCCACATCTAGCAGGAACATTATCCCCAGGTCTCCACATCTAGCAGGAACATTATC
>NC_091235.1:8560922-8580922 GCF_040958095.1 Procambarus clarkii
TCGTTATCACAATGCAAATTTTCAGAATCCAACATGTTCTAATTTTCAGTCTTTTAGAGCGTGAATGGCATCCTTGCAAGAGTATTTATACGAAGGTTCTCAATGTGCCCCCTTGTCAGGGGGGCCTGACGGCTGAGTGGACAGCGCTCGGGATTCGTAGTCTTGAGGTTCCGGGTTCGATCCCCGGGGAAGGTGGAAACAAATAAGTTTCTTTCAGCCTGATGCACCTGTTCATCTTGCAGTAAGTAGGTACCTGGGAGTTAGACAGCTGCTACAGGCTGCTTCCTGGGGGTGAGTAACAAAAAGGAGGCCTGGTCGAGGACCGGGCCGCGGGGACACTAAGCCCCGAAATCATCTCAAGATAACCTCAAGATTGTATTATGCATTAATAATCCAAGTAGTAGGTCTCGGTTGTTTAAGTTTGTTAAAAAATAACTGGAACAGCAAAGGCGCGTTCTTTATCTACTCTCCTAAAACGTCTATTTCTTGTATATTTCCAAAAGCATTTACAACTATTTAACACTGGGAAGGGATCAGGATAAGTATTTGGGATGGGATGGGGAGGAATGGTGCCAAACCACTTGGACGGTCGGGGATTGAACGCCTAGGACTTTTCTGTTTTCAGACGGATCGGAATCTGCTGATTAAGTTGTGGTCTCCGTCATTTGCTCTGATGTAACCTCTGTTGACCAGACCACACACTAGAAGGTGAAGGGACGACGACGTTTCGGTCCGTCCTGGATCATTCTCACAATCGACTTGAGAATGGTCCAGGACGGACCGAAACGTCGTCGTCATCTCATCTTCTGGTGTGTGGTTTGGTCTTCACGTCTTTGGCTAGGTTACTTTTCAGTCGTACAGTTGACTCATTTCCAGAATGCGGAGGTCGACCACGTCTGTCATTCAAGACTTGCAGGCTTTACTGGCCAAGGAATTATATTACGGCGTATGCAATATTTTGGAACTCATTTCTCTCTATGAGATATGTATATTGAGTGAGTGCTATTCCATTCATAGTGCTGTTTGTTTTCCAATACATAAAAGTTTATATTTCAATCATATTTGACTAACATTGGTTAATATAAAAACCTCTACAGCATAAACACCCTCCATCATGCTTAGAAATGACGGAGGAGCTCATTTTAATTTATTAATTCATTGTGTCACGGGACAGGTAGTCAGTGTATATATTTACATGTTTGGCTTATATCAAGGTCCCACCCCCTTCCCCTAGGGTCGAATTATTGAACCCTCCCAGGATGCAACCCCACAACAAGCTGACTAACTCCTGGGTACCTATTTACTGCTAGGTGAACAGTGACATAAGTTGATCGGAAACGCGTCCAACCATTTCTGTCCCGCCCCGGATTCGAACCCGGAATTCCCGATTGTGAGTTCATTGTAAAGTTGTATTATCCTTATTGCGATTACTTCTAGAGCTGTGGGTGTTACTGTTTAATGTTTTCATGTTCAAGGCCACAACTTTCTGTTGTGGTGAGTGAGATTAATGGCGTACATCCCACCCCCCTTCACCACCACACCCCCCCCCCCCTCTCCTTCCCTCACTGTACATAAACACAGCCTTTGACACCAACACTGTTTCTCACCTGATTTGCTTCATTACTGATAAACCCAACTTAAACATCCTTTGATATGTCACTTAATCCCATTCCAAGTAGTTCCATTATGGATCTTGTGATATCTTTACCGACTAATTCTTACTTCAGTCAGATCCAAGCATGAACCTGCCCTTCTCCCTCCTGCAGGAGCAGACGATATGCCGCCCTACTACACCCTGGGGGCGGAGGGTGGGTGTGTCCTGACGCCCACCCCGCCGCCCAGGAGCCGCCGCTCTGGCTCCCGCACCTCCTTGGTTTCTGAGACCTCTGTTCCTGGTACGTCACCCACCCATGGGATATCACCCACCCATGGGACGTCACCCACCTACATGTCACCCATCCACACCGCACCCACCCATGCGACACTCATCCACACGACACTCACGCACAAAATAATACAAAATATGTGACACCAAAGGAACTACAAGAGAAAGAAATCACTATTCCAAGTCCCTTCACACATACGATAACGAGCCCAGCCTCCTGTTTAAGATAGTACCCATAGTAACGATGTTGACCATGGTACATATATAGACGTAATGGACTCTTAGGAAGTAGAGCTTGGTATTATTGAATTTTGGTCAAATCAGAATAGGTTTTGGTATTTATTTTGCAAATAAAACCTAAACCTAATCACCCTAGGCCTAAAACACGCTATCTGAGGCCTTATATAGTACATATATATGTGCTATACTAGGCCTAGAAATATTTAAGTTGGTTATTAGCTATATTTTTTTAGCTTTTAGTTTCAAAGTGTACGTCTATATTTGTACGATGGTATACGTAGCTACAAAAAGTATAAGCTAAACAGGAGGACGGGTTGACTATAACGCCTATTCCAAGCCGTCATATAATCACCATCATTACAAATTACTTCTCAATAAACACGGGTTCACCATAGCCCGTGCTCCATGGAACTTTTTGTTCCAGGTAGCAAATCTTAAACAACATTCTCAATAAAGGAGAAGTAGCACTATTTACTCCAAACATTTCACAAGAGGCGTCACAAGTCTTGTATTCACACAAGTATCTGGATTTAACCCTGAATTGTGTTTTACCCCCTCAGCAAATCTATATATTTTGTTATTATAAATGTAGAATATGGAATTAGATATAGAGTAATATTTATTCCCACTGAATGAGTAATGAAAATGATAATATTTGGGCTACCAAAATCATGTGTCTGGCAGCGAGGCAAGACACAAATCTGTACGGGACCTTTATGGAACCTGTACTAAACCTGTACGGATCTTGAAGAGAACCTGTACGGATCCTGTAGAGAACCCGTACTGAACCTGTATGGAACCTGTACGGATCCTGTACGGGAACCTGTACGGATCCTGTACAGAACCTGTACGGATCATGTACAGAACCTGTACGGATCATGTACAGAACCTGTACGGATCATGTACAGAACCTGTACGGATCATGTACAGAACCTGTACGGATCATGTACAGAACCTGTATGGATCATGTACAGAACCTGTACGGATCATGTACAGAACCTGTACGGATCCTGTACAGAACCTGTACGGATCCTGTACAGAACCTGTACGGATCATGTACAGAACCTGTACGGATCATGTACAGAACCTGTATGGATCATGTACAGAACCTGTACGGATCATGTACAGAACCTGTACGGATCATGTACAGAACCTGTACGGAACCTGTGCGGGATCCTATACGGAACCTGTGAGCTCATTCATTACTGGTAAGCTGGTAACTCGCATCTAGTTGGTTATTCCCTCCCCCCCCTTCCCCCTACCCTCTGGTATCATAACCTGTACTTCTGGTTTCCGAACCTCTTGAAGGGACGTTGCGTGTTAGTCGAAGTCACTTGGTTTAACTGACGGGACTACAAATAGTCGCAGATTTTAATCTTAAAGACGTAGGATTGTTAATATACGTGTAATTAATAATCACGTTATCAGTGACCACGTGTAGGCCTGCAGCAAGTTACTTTATTGTCATTATTTTACAGTATCATCTTAACGAAAAGCCAAAGAAAACTAGTCTTTTTGTATTCCAGGAATTTAGTCCTCGACAAATAATTTAGATATCAGTAATAAGTTATTTAGAAATGGTGTGGCTTATGTAGTGGTATCTTTCGTATGGGATGAACTGTATTTCCAGCCTTTACTGCCTTTGGTAGTCTGTATTGTGTGAAGTATACTCGATCAGTAACGTTGAAGCGACGTTGAAACGACGTTGAAGCGATGTTGAAGCGACGTCAATTGTTTTAAACATTACCTGCTGAGCAACCACTTGCTTCCGGTCCTTACCCTCCGTAAATATTGCATGAACCTCTCACTAGTTCTCCTGTACTACACCTGAGCATGACCCTGCCCTTCTCCCTCCTGCAGGAGCAGACGATATGCCGCCCTACTACACCCTGGGGGCGGAGGGTGGGTGTGTCCTGACGCCCACCCCGCCGCCCAGGAGACGCCGCTCTGGCTCCCGCACCTCCTTGGTCTCTGAGACCTCTATACCTGGTACGTCACCCACCTCACCCGATGGAATATCTATAGAGATATTACTAATCTTCATTGTCACCCACCCGCACGTCATCCACCCTTCACACACGCCTCCAAACATCACCTATTCATCCGTCACTCATTCACACATCATCCATGTCGCTCACCCATAGTCTGTTCATCAACTCTTGCTGATCTACTTGTTATTATTTTTAGTTAATGATGGCTGGGAGCAGACAGTACTTATATCATGTTCCCGGTGGGGAGTACCCCCCTCCCTCTCCCTTCCCCCCTCACTCACACACGTACACTCAGAACTTTGTATACTACATATGTCAGACCAATCCTGGAGTATGCAGCTCAAGTATGGAGTCCGTATCTAGTCAAGCACAAGATTAAACTGGGAAAGGTTCTAGGTTTTTCCACTAGACTAGTACCCGAACTGAGGGGTATGAGCTACGAGGAGTGACAACGGGAATTAAACCTCGCGTCGCTGGATGACAGAAGAGTTAGTGGGGACATGATCACCACATACAAGATTCTCAAAGGAATTGATAGGGTAGATAAAGACAGGGCATTTAACACAAAAGACACACGCACTAGGGGACACAGGTGGAAATTGAGTGCCCAAATGAGCCATAGAGACATTAGAATTTATTTTTAGTGTCAGAGTAGTTGAGAAATGGAATGCATTAGGAAGCAATGTGGTGGAGGCTGACTCCATACACAGTTTCAAGTGTAGATATGATAGAGCCCAGTAGGCTCAGGAATCTGTACACCTGTTGATTGACGGTTGAGAGGCGGGACCAAAGAGCCAGAGCTCAACCCCCGCAAGCACAACTAGGTGAGTACACGCGTTCTTGCTAGAAGAATGTGTACATTTTATGTGTGTGTGTCGGTGGAAGTATCCTCCTACCGACCGGCTGTTATGTAGTCGGAATGCTAAAGTTAACTTTGCTGTGTGTGTGTAGTCATTTTCTTGTTGTTTTAGATTCAGCTGCTCGAAACGTAAATTCCGAGTAGCACGGGCTATGGTGAGCCCGTAGTGGACTCACCTGGCACAGGAGCGGGGCTGTAACTGTGTAGTCATAACTAGACTGTAGTTATATAGGTATAGTCTCGGCGGCCGCTTGTACAAACTCTTTTAAGGACTTGAAGCAGGAAATAAGGAGCACTGCACTATTTGTTACGGCCCCTACGAGGCGGGTGCCGTCTAAATACACTTATCCCGCTTAAATCTTGCAATACCCAGCCACGGAGTGAAGTGTGGGGGGATTTGTGTGTTGTAGCATAGGGCTATGTGTCGTAACATAGGACTGTGTATAGTAATGTAGATCTGGGTATCATAGTGTTGGGCCGTGTGTTGTAGCGTAGGGCCGTGTGTTGTAGCGTAGGGCCGTGTGTTGTAGCGTAGGGCCGTGTGTTGTAGCGTAGGGCCGTGTGTTGTAGCGTAGGGCCGTGTGTTGTAGCGTAGGGCCGTGTGTTGTAGCGTAGGGCCGTGTGTTGTAGCGTAGGGCCGTGTGTTGTAGCGTAGGGCCGTGTGTCGTAGCGTAGGACGGAAAAGTCCGGTAGGTCTGTGTGTTGTAGCGTAGGGCTGTGTGTCTTAACGGAAGGCTGTGTATCGTAACCTAAGGCTGTGTATCGTAACATAGGGGCTGTGTATCGTAACATAGGGGCTGTGTATCGTAACATAGGGGCTGTGTATCGTAACCTAAGGCTGTGTATCGTAACATAGGGGCTGTGTATCGTAGCGTAGGACTGTATATCATAGTGTAGGGCTGTGTTGTAGCGTATAGGGCTATTATGTCGTAGCGTAGGTCTATGTATGGAAGCATAGGGGCTGTGTGGTAACGTAGGACTATGGATCCGTAGCGTAGGGCTATGTATCGTAACATAGGGGCTGTGTAATAGTGTAGGACTATTTATCGTAGCGTAGGGCTATGTATCGTAACATAGGGGCTGTGTAATAGTGTTGGACTATTTATCGTAGTGTAGGGCTATATATCGTAACATAGGGGCTGTGTGGTAGCGTAGGGCTATGTATCCGTAGCGTAGGGCCATGTATCGTAGTATTGGGGCTGTGTAATAGTGTAGGACTATTTATCGTAGCGTAGGGTCATGTATCGTAACATAGGGGCTGTGTGGAGGTTTTCGTAGATGATAACGAGTTTGGTTTCACCTGTAGGGTGGAGCCCGACCCCCGCACGCCGGAGGAAACGTCAAAAGACGGAAGGTAACTTGAGTGGGCAACCCTCCACCTGCAGTGTCGACGCCTTACATGTGTCACGCTTGTGCTGACTGTCCTCTCGTCTGTGGCTACCAAATGTATCTTTAACTGAATTAACATTGAAGCTGTAGACCAAACCACACACTAGAAAGTGAAGGGACGACGTTTCGTCGTCGATCGACGTGAGAATGGTCCAGGACGGACCGAAACGTCGTCGTCCCTTCACTTTCTAGTGTGTATGGTTTGGTCAACATATTTCAGCCACGTTATTGTGACTCCTCGTCTGCATTGAAGCTGTATACTGGGATCGAACCTGCGTCCCTTGAACTCTTCCGGCGAAGTACCGAGAGGTCCAGGGTGCACGGGTTTGATCCCATTGTGTGGCCTCGAAAATTTATTCATTGGTTCACGGCGTTGTTGTGATTTCATTATGGCATCTAACTGTTGTAAAGGCTTTTGATCAGAGAATGAACGCGTTGACACTTGCATGGAAAATAAACCCCAGTTAACACGTCCAGTTTGAATCAATTCACACCGAAAAATCTGCGAAATGTTCGAAATTAGTGTTCGAAATGTACTCATCGCCTATTCCATGTAGGCGACATTCACCGCAGATAAGACGGTCGGCATCTAACTGGAAGTCTTAAGTTTGTTGATGATATATTGAAGACGTGTTAAGTCTAATACATCCAGACACAGCCCTTTGAGTTGTTCAACCCTGTTTAATGTATCCAGATATTTAGTCGAGCTTTAAAACCTTTGGCCTTTGACAAAATCAGTGTAAACTAACCAATTTAGCTATTATTAACACTTGGATAAAAAGTCCCCCAAGCTTTTCGTTGTTTAATTTTTTCAGTCAATCATTATTTGTTAACATAACGACCTGTATTGTAAAGTGTTGAGTGAATTACACTTACTCATCGTGGTTCCGTTGACATGGTATTCTGTGAGTAATTCTTGGTCTGCTGATCTGCACCGGCCTCCTGAGCAGAGGTCTGCACTCTGCATGGTGGTAGAGTGTAGTGTCGTCACAGATAAAGACAGCCTGTCTTTGTCTGTGACCTGCCTCACTGCTCAGGACTGGTACAGTGATGCATGTCGTCGGATTACGAATATATCACGCCACGATGTGTTCGTGCCGTAACTATCCAGCCCGTCCTCCTAAGGTCTCCCAACGTCAAGAAAACGGTTAATGTTAAATGCCCTTATCCTGACGTGCCAGAGGACCCAAAACAGAAAACGAGACAGTACGTCACTTTCGCCAGCCTCTTCCATTTTCTAGTACAACAATTTGTTGGGCTGATGTAGCGCCTACGGGCGAAAAGCGACGTTCTTTGTAGAAGGAAAGGTTGGCCTGGTAGCTTCTGCAACTGACCACTCTGCTTACAGCTTGCTGCATCTCCGTCCTGCATGGCTGCCTTCATGGTCATTTATTATTATTAGTAGGCGTCCTGCAGCCTAACTTCCAGTAGCGCTGAGTCACTTATCTTGTGGGATATTATCAGTGTCTCACCGCTACTAGAAGTTAGGCTTGTTGCTTGTACTGCTTCTTTCAGGTAGTCTAAACCAATATATAATAATTTTAGTGTTTTATATGTTTTCGTTTTAGCTATATTCGTCGAATACAAGTTTTTAGAGCATACATATTTTTGTTATTAGACTATTAAATCTGTGTTTATCTTGATACACCCTAACGTCTCGGTAACAGAAGCTAACTTTAAACACGCGGCTTCAGTACTGAAGCTTCAGTAATAACCTAATTCATTGTCTGTGACCTGGTGTCTCACTACTAACAAATGTGTGTTCTTCCTGGTTGCCACAGCCGCCATGGAGCTCGAGGAAGGTGAGGAGGACCTCCCCGTGGCCCCTCCTCGCACCACCACCAGCAGCCGCTCCGGCTCCCAGGCCTCCCAGGCGTCCACAGTGACTTCGGAGATCCAGAGGGAGATAGAAGAGCCGTCCACCCCTCCCGCCTTCGTCTCTCAGGGGTCCACAGTGACTTCGGAGACCCAGAAAGAGACAGAGGAGCCTTATACCCCTCCTACCTTTGTCTCTCAGAGGTCCACAGTGACTTCGGAGACCCAGAGAGAGACAGACGAGCCTTATACCCCTCCTACCTTTGTCTCTCAGGGGTCCACAGTGACTTTGGAGACCCAGGGAGAGACAGAGGAGCCTTATACCCCTCCCGCTTTCGTCTCTCAGAGGTCCACAGTGACTTCAGAGACCCAGAGAGAGACAGAGGAGCCTTATACCCCTCCTACCTTTGTCTCTCAGAGGTCCACAGTGACTTCGGAGACCCAGAGAGAGACAGAGGAGCCTTATACCCCTCCTACCTTTGTCTCTCAGAGGTCCACAGTGACTTCGGAGACCCAGAGAGAGATAGAGGAGCTTGCCACCCCTTCCACCGCCGTCGTGGCTGACTTCGACAGCGCCCAGGCCGCCCCAGATAGCACACCCTTGCCTTCACCATCGGGCGGTGAGTACTTCAAGCGGATTTCCTTTCGATTTCTTTCTTTATTGTGCACCCCATACCCATCCCGTGGGCGGTGGTTGAGCACTCTGTTTTCTGTTCTTGATTTAGCTCATCGCCTCACAATGCCTCGCATATAGCCATATATATACTTATGTACATATTTACTTGAATTTTAATGTAAGCATTTATGAGTTTAACGATATCATCCATCTCTTGACGAGTCGTCATGGCAACTGCGACATTCATGTTATCATCAGAGTATAAATTACAAAATGATACCAGCAGACCCTCCCGCTGCCTGCCTCGGGTATCGATGGCTATCTTTATATCACTGAGAGTCCCTGATTATTATTATTATTATTATTATTATTATTATTATTATTATTATTATTATTATTATTATTATTATTATTATTATTTATTGGTTCTATTCATGGGGACTATTCAAGTTTGCTAGCATTTCTGCCTCTTATTATTCAAGTTATGTTTTGTGTGCGGTCTGTGGCGCTATTTTGTTGTGTTATATTATAATGCTATACTGTAGCACTATACTGTAATGCTATATTGTAGTGCTGTAATATAATGCCATACTGTAGCACTGTACTGTAGTGCTATACTGCCGTGCAATATTGTTATGTTCAGTTTGTTTCATGGATTATAAGAACTCAGGATGAGCTAAATCACTGAGAGTGAGTGAGAAACATTCGGTGGCAGCAAGTCTCTGGAGCCACAAGAATGAGAACCAGTTACTCTTGACCTGACATTCTCTCTTGACTGAGATAGACACAAGGACAGTCAACTTGGAAGCTCACTTGGGAGTGAGCAGTCACTGTACACTGGCATCTGAGTCCCTGGTGTAAATTACAGTGTACTGTACGAACAGGAGGTTTAAAGCTCGCTAAGGAAGAGAAGATACGACATTCTGTAAGTGATACCATATGGGAAGACGAACTCAAAGGAAGGTCTTTGAGTTCGCTGGGAGATTCGTTAGACGACAGGTGAGGGCAAAGACGAAACCCAAGAGGGAAGACGCACTCAAAGGAAGGTCTTTGAGTTCGGTGGGGAGTCATTAGACAACCGGTGACTGCAAAGACGGGACCGAAAAGGGAAGACGCACTCAAAGGAAGGTCTTTGAGTTCGGTGGGGAGTCGTTAGACGACAGGTGACGGCAAAGACGGGACCCAAGAGCTATATACAGGCACCGATGCAGAACTGTGATTGATACACCTTCGTTCTTCCCCGGGTTCTCATCCACACAGCCGCTGTCGTTCAAGCCCAATAGCCCCCCTTTCCCCCCTAACTCTTTCCTTCCTCAGACCAGCTGACGGAGACGGCCCAGGGCCTTCAGGGTAACAGGGGGCGATGCCAACCTACTTGAAGGAAAAAAATCCAAGGAAAATATAGCAGGAGCAGACAGGTGTATCGCCGGTGACGTCACGGGATGAATTTTGCATCTCCGCGCTATATTAAGCCTCGCGCATTGTACGGAGAAGCGAAACCCGCTATAAGGACCACTTTTTATGCGGCTGGTGCTCTTAAGACGTTGGAGGAATGTGTGTACTGTTGCGTAAAGTCTTCTTCCTGCTTCACTTATGCCCGCCGTTCCTCTTCGTCTTAAGTCCATAAGGAACTTTTTTTGTTTTAATTGGTGTTTATAATAACGACATTTATGATTTGCCGTTACCGCGGTGTTACGACCCTCAGGTTGGATGGGAAATTGGCCAGTTGATTGGTTCACGGCAGTTCTGTTGGGCAGAATGTTACCCAAACCTATACAGCCATATATATTGACCCCATATAGGCATATATATAGACCCATACAGCCTATATATAGACCCACACAGCCATATATATAGACCCACACAGCCATATATATATATAGACCCATACAGCCATATATATTTAGATCCATACAGCCATATATATTATATTAGACCCATACAGCCATATATATTTAGACCCATACAGCCATATATATATAGACTCATACAGCCATTTGTAGACCCATACAGTCATATATAGATCCATGCAAAACGTGTTCTGTTAGCGAGTTACAGAGGGTAGGGAGATCGTGAGAATGTCTTGTGGCCTTCAAGCTGCCACGAAGACTTCGAAGTCCATCCTCTGGGAGCGATGACTTGCCAGGTAATGATTGTGACAGATGATGAGGGAGATTCACACTGTGACTTGTAGGCTGGCCTCATGCTATGAGGGGAGACTTGTGTTATGATACTACATATCAGGTACGATAGATGTAGAGTTGAGGGCATAGTCTTGTCCCGCGCAGAGGTCATGGGGAGCATGGGAGGCGGAAGAGGAGCATAGGAGGCGGTATAGGAGCATGGGAGGCGATAGGGAACATGGGAGAGGGAGTAATAGAGGCATCAGGGAAGCGATGGAGAGCAAGAGGAGGTAACGAAAAAATTCGACTTCGCGAAGAAAACAGCATTTGATGCCTCTGGTGACTGATTGATTTAACACCAGTATAACCAAGGGGGAGATGCAGTACAACGTCGGAGGCTGTGTTCCACACACACACACACACACACACACACACACACACACACACACACACACACACACACACACACACACACACACACACACACACACACACACACACGGGCGCCTGGTGACTGAGTGGACAGCACTCGGCATACGTAGTTCTGTGGACCGGGGATCGATCCATGGTCCACAGGAAAGCTGCTACGGGCTGCTTCCTGTGTGTGTGTGTGTGTGTGTGTGTGTGTGTGTGTGTGTGTGTGTGTGTGTGTGTGATCCGTTGATTGATTGACAGTTGAGAGGCGGGCCGAAAGAGCCAGAGCTCAACCCCCGCAAGCACAACTAGGTGAATACAGACACAGACTGTGAGAACTGGCATTTTGGCAACGTCATACATAAACCTTAGGGCTATTAGACGTCACCTAAATCAGGTAACAAGGTCCTTCCCTCCTCCTCCCTCGTATGTCACCTGTGTAAGGTAATTAGGGCAGTTTAGCTGTTTACAATGTTATTGCTACTGACGCCTCTAAGTGAAGGTCTTGTTAGTGTGGTGAAGCGTTTGACGGTAGTTCCCGCATCAGGTGAGTCATTAGGACTGTAAACAAATCCACAAGGGCCGTGACGAGGATTCGAACCTGCGTCCGAGAGCATCTTAGACGCTGGGATGCTCACATTAGGACTATGTTTCACCTGTAGCAGGGGCTGGGTATCCCACTTCCGACATTCCATTGCTCCCACATGCTCTGTGTCAGGTTCTAAAGCCTGCCAGATATTTGGACATCATATAGGCCACCTGTCAGGAAAGGGGGGGGGGACCTGTGTCCCCCACCTGTGGCATGATGTGGAGGCCCCCATGTCCCACCTGTTGCATAAAGTGGAAGCCCCCTGTCCCATCAATTCTCAGATGTCTTACTTGTTGGTGCCTTAAAAAAAATAATATAGACCCACTCTGAAGCCATGAGCGTATGTCATAGCAACTATTACAAAAAAAAAAAGTAAAAAATATATTAAAATAAAGAACATATTAAACTTTATTGGAAGGATGTAAACACTTCTGTGTCAGGGTTTATAAATTGTTAACAATTCGGAAATAGAGTATATGATAACTTCAGAAAACCAGTATGCATATTATTGTCTTTAGCAACATTCTTTGGCACAGAATATTGTTTATTGCGATCTTGAATATTGTCTTGAGAACAAGTATGCAACTGGTGTTGTGAGCTGAGCCGGCTAGGGAGAGACAGACACCAGCTGCAAGACACTCCCACTATTATTTGACACACTTTGAGGAAGACTGTGGGAGGGTCACAATAACGGGGCTGAAGATTATAGGTCAGATTCACGAAGCAGTTACGCAAGTACTTACAACCTTGTACATCTTTCCTCAATCTTTGACGGCTTTGGTTACATTTATTAAACAGTTTACAAGCATGAAAACTTGCCAATCAACTGTTGTTATTGTTATAAACAGCCTCCTGGTGCTTCGCAGCTCATTAACTCTCATTAACTGTTTAATAATTGTAAACAAAGCCGCCAAAGATTGAGGAAAGATTTACAGGTTCGTAAGTACTTGCGTAACTGCTTCGTGAATCTGGCCTCAGACACTCAACCCCCCACATCTGTAATGGAAGAACGGACGATGTTTCCTGCGTCTTGGACCGTTATCACGACTTGAAGATGGTCCGGGACCGACCGAAACGTCGTCACCTCCTCTATCTTCACATGTGTGGGTTCACATATATGGGGTTCACATGTGTGTGGGGTTAACCTGTGTCGGTTCACATGTGTAGGTTGGGCGTCTAAAGAATATGGACAAAAATTTAAGTGTGATTTAGTTTTTAATCTTAAACGAGATTAGATTCAGTAGAAACAAAAATTGATTAGGAGGTAATGATCGTGATTTGTTTGTGTCTTAGTAAGTATAGTACTTTGACCAATCCACACACTAGAAAATGAAGGGACGACGACGTTTCGGTCCGTCCTGGACCATTCTCAAGTCGATTATGACTTGAGAATGGTCCAGGACGGACCGAAACGTCGTCGTCCCTTCATTTTCTAGTGTGTGGATTGGTCAACATACTTCAGCCACGTTATTGTGGCTCATCGCCTGCTGGTACAGTATTTATCTTCCGAGGTCCATAATCTTATAGCTTTCTTAAGAGTGGGTCACACTAGGGGTTATCTTGAGATGATTTCGGGGCTTTAGTGTCCCCGCGGCCCGGTTCTCGACCAGGCCTCCACCCCCCAGGAAGCAGCCCGTGACAGCTGACTAACACCCAAGTACCTATTTTACTGCTAGGTAACAGGGGCATAGGGTGAAAGAAACTCTGCCCATTGTTTCTCGCCGGCGCCCGGGATCGAACCCGGGACCACAGGATCACAAGTCCAGTGTGCTGTCCGCTCGGCCGACCGGCTCCCTGTACAGGGGTCAGCCAATGCTGAGTTTGATTATTCCCAGGACGTTTCGTGTAACTGAGTTGTGTCTGTGGTTATATTATAGAGGTGACACAGCGCCGTTTGACCCTTAAGTGTTGGTCGCATTATGGCACGTTGTTGACCCTGCAGTGCGGCCTTGATTGATTGATTGATGAAGATTAAGCTACTCAAGAGGTGGCACGGGTATGAATAGCCCGTTGTTGTAGATTCAGCTACTGGGAACAAAACGTTGCAAGTAGCACGGGCTATGGTGAGCCCGTAGTGGACTTACCTGGCACAGGAGCGGGGCAAGTAGGACGGGCTATGGTGAGCCCGTAGTGGACTTACCCGGCACAGGAGCGGGGCAAGTAGCACGGGCTATGGTGAGCACGTAGTGGACTTACCCGGCACAGGAGCGGGGCAAGTAGCACGGGCTATGGTGAGCCCGTAGTGGACTTACCCGGCACAGGAGCGGGGCAAGTAGCACGGGCTATGGTGAGCCCGTAGTGGACTTACCCGGCACAGGAGCGGGGCAAGTAGGACGGGCAATGGTGAGCCCGTAGTGGACTTACCCGGCACAGGAGCGGGGCTGGAACGTGAATAGCCTATAAGTCCGTCTTGATGACCAGTTCAGTGTTATATCCCATGGATACATTGTCTTCCCACCTCTTCTCTTCGCGCGAAACAAATTAATTTCTGACTTACGGGAAAAAATGGGGTCACTAGGACCTCAAATCATTCATCACCGACTCACACCTCACAACATTGTGTGATCAAAAGCTCACATAAGCATCTCTTTGTGGTTCTTGTAATATAAGTACATAACAGCTGTGATTTTGTTCTGGCATTCGCCCATAAGAGGCCAGAAGCATCCACTGGCTTGTTAGGAAAGCACAAGTTATAACTTGAGTGATGTATATAATGGAGTAGGAGGTCATGAGGACAAGACCTGAGTGATACTCCAGTCCTGAACATAGTTCCAACGAGTTAGAAAGATCTTTCTCTTTTCAAAGGACAAAATAAGACAAGTAACCAGCTAGAAGAGCAGTCTCTCCCAGCTGGAGAGTTGGGAGATACAGCTGGATATTTGGAAATTATTAACGAATTACTGTTATAAAGAGAGATGGTGTGTTGACAAACATTTCCATTTATGTTGAAATCTAATCTATGTTCTGAGTGATCGTGATAAAGTCTAGCCCTTGAATCTCTTTGTATGTAATACTGAGGCTTTGCAAATTTCTGTAAGTTAATACGGGGTGGGGTGCCTAATAAATAAATTAAATTAATAAAATGACATTTGTTCAGTATATATCAAGTTTAAACCAAGATAGCAGATTTCATGCTGTCAGCTTTCAGGCAAGAGCTATCGCCTGCAGTATATGTTGCTCCGCATGAGCTTGTGACCACATTTACCAGTTACCTTTGACCGAGGCCACATGACCAACTGGTCAATAGATCCCGCTA
Source organism: Procambarus clarkii (assembly GCF_040958095.1). Taxonomy (NCBI): domain Eukaryota; kingdom Metazoa; phylum Arthropoda; class Malacostraca; order Decapoda; family Cambaridae; genus Procambarus; species Procambarus clarkii. Next base: position 8,576,100 of record NC_091235.1, read on the forward strand.
ATATATGTGGTCACTCCACATGGCCTCGTGTGGCGCTTTTGGAGATTGGCAACAGTTCTCGCCATGCCGATGTGGTTATGTTGTGGCTTCTTGAAGTAAATGTTGGTGACTGAGTATATTTGTGGACTGAGAATGTTGGTTTATTATGAAGGTGTTGGTAAGTGATGAGAGGGGTAAAGCCTCTAGGGAAGGTCGACAAGAGAACACTGTTTTCCCTTAAGTGAGTAATCTAAGATGCCGGGACGTTGGATCTAAGTTTAGCGATGCGTAGTACGACGATACACTTTGTTTACATTGCTTACCTGCCATTAGGCCTTCTTCAGCTGCCTGTATTCTCGTCTCAGCTTAGTTCCCATCTTCTAAGACCCACGTCTCCGCTTTCCCCTTCACCTTGCCTTATGTATTTATATTTTCACTCTGTTGACCAGACCACACACTAGAAGGTGAAGGGACGACGACGTTTCGGTCCGTCCTGGACCATTCTCAAGGCGATTGTAGGACGGACTCAAAACGTCGTCGTCCCTTCACCTTCTAGTGTGTGGTCTGGTCAACATGCTTCAGCCACGTTATTGTGACTCACCGCCTGCATTTTCACTCTGTATTAAAACACAAATGAAATGCTCTGGTTAACATCCAGCAGCCGCGTTATGTTTGGTTACTGATGTTCTTACGATTAAACGATGGGGCATTTTCCTAGACAGTATTTAACTGCTGGAACATAAAAGGTGTGGGAGTGGAGCCAACTTGATTCATTAAGACGTAGGAGAGGTTGGGTGTCGGTGGGAGTGTTTGGGCAGCTTGCCGTAGTGGTAGGGACCCAAGGGTTGGAGCTTTCAACCGGAGTCTGTCATACCTTGCGCTGGTTCCAGGGATCAACGTCTCCACGGCCCGGTCTCTGACCAAGTCATAAACCGTTTTTTTACCCGAGTTTACCTGAGGGCCACTAGCACTCTATAGTCGCCTCGATGAGGACAAGAAGCCGGCGACTTGTCAAAGGTCACCCCCCATCTGTCCTGATTGTATCGATGAGGGCAACGGCGCATTTTATTAGTAGCTTCTATTGAAACTGAAATAAGTTAGGTCCTTCACTTGGGTGCTTGGCTGTTAGGACCTACGATAGTTTACTGACGAACCAGCTAGTTTACTCCGGTCCTGAACATAGTCAGGGATTGACGTATACTCCCAGTGTATATATATACATACTTTACTCAATGTAGTTTAGCTGTATATGCAAGTCTGGTACAATATTACATTTCTATTTACATCACAAGAAACATGTATAGCTTAATTTAAAATCATTACAGTATAAATATTCTGTATACTTTGCTGTAACCAAAAATAGTGTCTCGGAAAACTTGATACTTTGTAGACCGCGAACATCACCGTTGTGTACAATTGTGACGGAGTCCAGTGCAGGACTCCTCCATTCCTGGTGGGTTCGCAAAATAGCTTGAGAGCTGTTGTGTGTTGTGAGCCGGTGGGTTGGCCGGCTCACGCTGAGGAAGAGGGATAGGATGGTGTGGGAAAGGGAGATGGTACGGAGATGGGAAGGTCTGATAAGAAGCTGAAGAACCAAGCGATAGTCGCTGAAGACAGCTGTCAAAGAACTAACCAATCAGCGAAGAGTGATTAGGTTGTTGTGGATTCCCTCCCACGTTGGAATCTGTGGGAGATGAACCAGCAGATGTCTTTGGCCTCTGAGGGCGCTGAAGGAGACTGTATCGAATACTGCATTCACAAAGCTCTTCTACAAGTTACAGATATCATCAGGCAACATCACCGTGACAAGGTAATTGAGGAAAAGGGGGCCTAGAGGAACACATCAGTGACTCTGGACACTGGTACAGCGTCCAGAGTCACTGTATACAGTGGTACAGATGTCAAGGTCTGTGGTCAGAGGTCAAGTGACATTTCACAGGCAAGGTTAATAGGTCAAGGTCACAACAAGGTCAAACCTCCGCCATCGTTCAAGATTTGTTCTTCGGCGAACGTTAATTTTAACATTGTTTTGACCCAGCAAATTATGTTAAATGGATGAATGTTGCAAAATGGCTAGTTATTGAACGTTGTCTTGAACAGCAAATCTTTTAGTTAATGAATGAAGCAAAATGCCTATTTAGTTGGAATAAAGTAGTGAACACTGTCCTAATATAATCTGGGCCTGGTGGTGGTGGTGGTGCCAAGTGGCACTGGGATAATAATAGCTGATAAAAACACTCTTTTAGAGTGCTACAAAAACATTTTCACTTTACAATTATTAGCAGAGTTGTTGGGCTCTCGCCACAGGGAATTATTTTAAAATAAACAGTTTAATCTAAATGATAGCTAAATATAACGTCGTCATTTACACTAAACTCCTCTCCGAACTCCTCAACGGTTCGAACTGAAGCCGCCAGGGCACCGTAGCCCCCGGCAGCTTAATACCACTCTGCCAACGATTGATAAATGCGTCTGTGGGGGGTCGACCGCTGGATGGAATGGACCTGGTCTGAGGATGGGTTGTAATACCATAACCACTCTGCCAGCGATTGGCTTAGAGTACTGAGCTGCACAGAAGGAACATTACTGGTGCATGTTGGCCACGCCGACAACCCCCGGAATTCGAGGCGGTGGTTGATTTGCAACACCTGTTAAGTTGCTTTGGGTGATGTCCGTTAATGAGTTGTGTTGGTTTGTGTTTCGTTTGACTGGTAATATCATGTTAGTGCTCCGTAATTTGCATTCATGTAAACACACACACACACACACACACACACACACACACACACACACACACACACACACACACACACACACACACACACACACACACACACACACACACACACACTTATATTCGAGACTTGGAGTTATATATATATATAACTCCAAGCCAATATGCAACTGAAAACTCCACATCCCCGAAGCATTCGAAGCTAGACAGCCAAGAGCACACTGCACCTTGGCGTACCTGATTCCTAAACCGCTTGACCATACTGACTGTACAAAATGTTGGAAGTCGTGAGAGTTATGTACCCAACAACCTGAGCCTATTGGGCTCTATCATATCTACATTTGAAACTGTGTTTGGAGTCTGCCTCCACCATATCACTGCCTAATGCATTCCACCTGTTAACTACTCTGACACTGAAAAAGTTCTTTCTGACGTCCCTGTGGCTCATTTGGGTACTCAGTCTCCACCTGTGTCCGCGTGTTCGCGTACCACCAGTGTTAAACAGTTTATCTTAATCTACAGATAAAAAAAATATTTTCCTAAACTGAACTCTGCAAATATTTGAATTTCCTCCTTAAGAACTCTTTAACTTCAAATGAGGCATTAAAAAAAAATGACCGTAGAGTTTATCTTAAAAAAGACGGGAGCGGACTTTGTCCCTGAATTTTTCTATAAGAAACTTCTATGATCTTTGAAATTATTTACAGTTTCTGCCATAAGAATACGTTAACTCCAAATCGGAAACTGGGAAATATATCAGGAAACCCGACAGTCCAGCAGTAACTGGAACAAAATTATCAGGAAACCCGACAGTCCAGCAGTAACTGGAACAAAATTATCAGGAAACCCGACAGTCCAGCAGTAACTGGAACAAAATTATCAGGAAACCCGACAGTCTAGCAGTAACTGGAAGAAAATTATCAGGAAACCCGACAGTCCAGCAGTAACTGGAACAAAATTATCAGGGAACCCGACAGTCCAGCAGTAACTGGAACAAAATTATCAGGAAACCCGACAGTCTAGCAGTAACTGGAACAAAATTATCAGGAAACCCGACAGTCCAGCAGTAACTGGAACAAAATTATCAGGGAACCCGACAGTCCAGCAGTAACTGGAACAAAATTATCAGGAAACCCGACAGTCTAGCAGTAACTGGAACAAAATTATCAGGAAACCCGACAGTCCAGCAGTAACTGGAACAAAATTATCAGGAAACCCGACAGTCCAGCAGTAACTGGAACAAAATTATCAGGAAACCCGACAGTCCAGCAGTGACTGGAACAAAATTATCAGGAAACCCGACAGTCCAGCAGTGACTGGAACAAAATTATCAGGAAACCCGACAGTCCAGCAGTAACTGGAACAAAATTATGAGGAAACCCGACAGTCCAGCGAGGAATGGGCTGGAACAATGTCAATCAGTGCTGGACTGCCCTCCACTACTGACACCACACAAGAGTGTGTGTGTGGGGTATGCTTGCCCAGCTGGTGGTGGTCCCACATTTGGTTGAGTCTCGCAGCGTTTAGTCGGGTCGAGACTGCCTCAACGGCAGAGTTAGTACGCTATGCACCGCCCTTCTCGCCCTCTATACTACCTTCTCCCTATCTTTCCCCTCCCCTTACCCCGCTCTTCTTTCCTGCCGCTCCTCCCCCCCCCCCCTAGCGTCAACTCTCCGAGAGACGTGTGTACCCGCCCCGGGTCCTCCTGGCGATACCCCCCGCCCCTGCCCACCTTGCCCGACTAGTGGCGTGCCCGGGCGCGCCCCCTGGCAGTGCCCGACAATGTGTGCCGCGGGGACCAGTGCGCGCGGCCTCTTAGTGCCACCACGCTGCCCCAAGTGTCGATCTTGTGGGCTGGTGGGGAAGAACTAGCCGGCGTAGGGAGGTACGCAAGCGGCAGCGGCGGGTAGTGTGCGTTCGCTTGCGCGGGCGTGTGTGTGTGTATATGTGTGTGTGACGAGGGAAGTGGCAGTGTGGCTCCCTCTACCCCACTAAAAAAACAAAGTGCCCATCATCCGCTAAGCCGAAGTGCGCTTAAATTAGTGACTCGGAGGGCATCGGAAATATTAATGCACACGAATAGAGGGATATCCCTCTCAAGTGGAAAAGG
>NC_091235.1:8588422-8603422 GCF_040958095.1 Procambarus clarkii
ACGACGTTTCGGTCCATCCTGGACCATTCTCAAGTCTCACAATCGACTTGAGAATGGTCCAGGACGGACCGAAACGTCGTCGTCCCTTCACCTTCTAGTGTGTGGTCTGGTCAACTTGATTTCGGGGCTTAGCGTCCCGCGGCCCGGTCCTCGACCAGGCCTCCTTGTTGTTACACACACCCCAGGAAGCAACCCGTAGCAGCTGTCGAACTCCTAGGTACCTATTTACTGCTAGGTAACAGGGGCATCACGGTGAAAGAAACATTTTGCCCATTTGTCTCCGCCTCCACCGGGGATCGAACCCGGAACCTCAGGTCTACGAATCCCAAGCGCTGTCCACCCAGCTGTCAGGCCCCAGGTGGTTACGATAATTGTGAAATATATTGAGTACTACAGTATGCGTGGCTGCTGTATTATTGTATGTGCTGTATTGTATTATCCCTCCAGAGATTGACAGGCTGATGGTCTAACACTAAACCAAATGTATTTACGCTAATATCATATTGAGTGTGTAATTACCTAAGTGTAGTTACAGGATGAGAGCTACGCTCGTGGTGTCCCGTCTTCCCAGCACTCTTTGTCATATAACGCTTTGAAACTACTGACGGTCTTGGATTGGGCGGACTAATGTGTGTTGCGGCTTTCAAAATCTTCTGCGTATTTACTGTTCGGTTTGTGTGTAATTGTGAAACTGGTGTTGTGCGTTATATGTGATTGGTTGATGTTACACTGTTAATCTGACTCGTGATTGGCTGACCAGTTGCATGATGTCATCAGTTATTCTTCCCCGTGATAGATTGATGAAACGGGTTCATGGAACGTTATCTACCCTGCCCTGGGCTGCCCTACCCTGCCCTGGGCTACCCTACCCTGCCCTGGGCTACCCTACCCTGCCCTGGGCTGCCCTACCCTGCCCTGGGCTACCCTACCCTGCCCTGGGCTACCCTACCCTGCCCTGGGCTGCCCTACCCTGCCCTGGGCTACCCTACCCTGCCCTGGGCTACCCTACCCTGCCCTGGGCTACCCTACCCTGCCCTGGGCTACCCTACCTTGCCCTGGGCTACCCTACCCTGCCCTGGACTACCCTACCCTGCCCTGGGCACCCTGCCCTGCCCTGGGCTACCCTACCCTGCCCTGGACTACCCTGCCCTGGACTACCCTACCCTGCCCTGGACTACCCTACCATGCCCTGGGCACCCTACCCTGCCCTGGGCACCCTACCCTGCCCTGGGCACCCTACCCTGCCCTGGACTACCCTGCCCTGGGCACCCTACCCTGCCCTGGACTACCCTACCCTGCCCTGGGCACCCTACCCTGCCCTGGGCTACCCTACCCTGCCCTGGACTACCCTACCCTGCCCTGTACTACCCTACCCTGCCCTGGACTACCCTACCCTGCCCTGGGCTCCCTACCCTGCCCTGGGCTACCCTACCCTGCCCTGGACTACCCTACCCTGCCCTGGGCACCCTACCCGGCCCTGGACTACCCTACCCTGCCCTGGGCACCCTACCCTGCCCTGGGCTACCCTACCCTACCCTGGACTACCCTACCCTGCCCTGGGCACCCTACTCTGCCCTGGGCTACCCTACCCTGCCCTGGACTACCCTACCCTGGGCACCCTACCCTGCCCTGGGTTACCCTACTCTGCCCTGGGCTACCCTACCCTGCCCTGGACTACCCTACCCTGCCCTGGGCACCCTACTCTGCCCTGGGCACCCTACTCTGCCCTGGGCTACCCTACCCTGCCCTGGGCACCCTACCCTGCCCTGGACTACCCTACCCTGCCCTGGGCACCCTACCCTGCCCTGGGCTACCCTACCCTGCCCTGGACTACCCTACCCTGCCCTGGGCACCCTACCCTGCCCTGGGCACCCTACCCTGCCCTGGGCTACCCTACCCTGCCCTGGACTACCCTACCCTGCCCTGTACTACCCTACCCTGCCCTGGACTACCCTACCCTGCCCTGGGCACCCTACCCTGCCCTGGGCTACCCTACCCTGCCCTGGACTACCCTACCCTGCCCTGGGCACCCTACCCGGCCCTGGACTACCCTACCCTGCCCTGGGCACCCTACCCTGTCCTGGGCTACCCTACCCTACCCTGGACTACCCTACCCTGCCCTGGGCACCCTACTCTGCCCTGGGCTACCCTACCCTGCCCTGGACTACCCTACCCTGGGCACCCTACTCTGCCCTGGGCTACCCTACTCTGCCCTGGGCTACCCTACCCTGCCCTGGACTACCCTACCCTGCCCTGGGCACCCTACTCTGCCCTGGGCACCCTACTCTGCCCTGGACTACCCTACCCTGCCCTGGGCACCCTACCCTGCCCTGGGCTACCCTACCCTGCCCTGGACTACCCTACCCTGCCCTGGGCACCCTACCCTGCCCTGGACTACCCTACCCTGCCCTAGGCACCCTACCCTGCCCTGGGCTACCCTGCCCTGGACTACCCTACCCTGCCCTGGGCACCCTACCCTGCCCTGGACTACCCTACCCTGCCCTGGGCACCCTACCCTGCCCTGGGCACCCTACCCTGCCCTGGGCTACCCTACCCTGCCGTGGACTACCCTCCCCTGCCCTGGACTACCCTACCCTGCCCTGGGCACCCTACCCTGCCCTGGGCTACCCTACCCTGCCCTGGACTACCCTACCCTGCCCTGGGCACCCTACCCTGCCCTGGACTACCCTACCCTGCCCTGGGCACCCTACCCTGCCCTGGGCTACCCTACCCTGCCCTGGACTACCCTACCCTGCCCTGGGCACCCTACCCTGCCCTGGGCTACCCTACCCTGCCCTGGACTACCCTACCCTGCCCTGGGCACCCTACCCTGCCCTGGACTACCCTACCCTGCCCTAGGCACCTTACCCTGCCCTGGGCTACCCTACCCTGCCCTGGACTACCCTACCCTGCCCTGGGCACCCTACCCTGCCCTGGACTACCCTACCCTGCCCTAGGCACCCTACCCTGCCCTGGGCTACCCTACCCTGCCCTGGACTACCCTACTCTGCCCTGGGGACCCTACCCTGCCCTGGACTACCCTACCCTGCCCTGGGCACCCTACCCTGCCCTGGGCACCCTACCCTGTCCTGGGCTACCCTACCCTGCCCTGGACTACCCTACCCTGCCCTGGACTACCCTACCCTGCCCTGGGCACCCTACCCTGCCCTGGGCTACCCTACCCTGCCCTGGGCACCCTACCCTGCCCTGGACTACCCTACCCTGCCCTGGGCACCCTACCCTGCCCTGGGCACCCTACCCTGCCCTGGACTACCCTACCCTGCCCTGGGCACCCTACCCTGCCCTGGGCACCCTACCCTGCCCTGGGCACCCTACCCTGCCCTGGGCTACCCTACCCTGCCCAGGACTACCCTACCCTACCCTGGGCACCCTACCCTGCCCTGGACTACCCTACCCTGCCCTGGGCACCCTACCCTGCCCTGGGCACCCTACCCTGCCCTGGGCACCCTACCCTGCCCTGGGCTACCCTACCCTGCCCAGGACTACCCTACCCTACCCTGGACTACCCTACCATGCCCTACCCTACCCTACCCTGCCCTAGGCACCCTACCCTGCCCTGGGCACTCTACCCAGCTACTTTCCTCCCTCAAACGCGGTAACCAATCCTGAACACAACATTTAAGAGCACTGGACTCACCAGCAGCAAAGTGAAGATGGTGACTTCATCGTAAAATCATTGAAGTAATCTACCAGTTTAAGACTTAAATTCTTCAGGGATCACCCTTACTGCCTCGACAGAGAGCTTAGACTTTCTTCCCAGTCTTGGTCACTCTTCCTACCAGGAAGGGAGGGGGAATTATCAGGGGGAAAAGCGCCAAGCCATTACGGCTATATAGCACTGGGAAGGGGTCAGGATAAGGATTTGGGATGGGACGGGGGGGGGGAGAAGGAATGGTGCCCAACCACTTGGTAGGGAAGTGTACTTTTTATGTAAACTTTACAGTATAGTATATTTGTCACATATTTGTCGTATATTTGTCGTATATTTGTCACATATTTTTCACATATTTGTCGCATATTTGTCGTATATTTGTCACATATTTGTCGTATATTTGTCCATGTTACTGAGGTCTTGAAGTCAGCTGACAATCCCTGACAGTTAGACCATGCTGTTAACAGCCTGGTTGACCTCACAACCAGCCGGGGGGTTGGGGGGGCCTAGTTAAGTGACCGGACCGCGGGGCACATTGATCCCCGGTACCACCTTGCCGAGGTTCAATTTCCAAAGATTTAAGATAATTCCTAGATTAGTTTCCCAGATTAGGCACTGATAAATATTGATAGTGTACAAGATAACCCATTTATGTCGTGACATGTTATTAAAGAATAGAAGCGGTCATATGCTTGACCCGCGCGGCTTCTTGCGTGTAGCTGTTCTTAAGAATACTCATTGAGTCGGGTCTAAGACCTGAGACAGGTTTCAGGTGTCTAGGTCGTCGCAGTTCTTTAGGTAGAAAAACACCAATCCAACCTAACTCAACCCTAACCTATCCCTAATATAGCCCTACCCTAACCCTAACCCTAACCTAACCCTACCCTAACCCTAACCTAACCTAACCTAACCTAACTTCAAAAATCAGGGACAAAAATCATTTTTAATATATTTATATGTGGTATGCAGGAAGTGTGTGACGTCACCACTATAGCGTCAGAACTGTGATATCCTTATTGGCGTGTTAGTTTAGGACGATAACACGTCCTGAACGAGTCCAGATAACAGGTTCTCGACCCCAGGAAATCACAAACCGAAACTGTCTCTATTTCCCGCTTGTTACAACTTGTAATAAAGTTGTTACATCTTGGCTTAACGTGTTGATGACGTATTAGAACGTTGTTACAACCTGCTATATTGGTTGTTATAACTGGTTAGGTGGTGTTAAAACTTGTTCGAACGTTGTACCAACGTCGTAGTTTCGGTGTGTGTTTGGTGAGGTCAAGCCCTCTTGAATGTCTTATCACATGCATCTATATTTTGTTTTAAGAAAGTCTTAGACAAGGAACCTTATCCAACGGTTTCTGAAAAATCCTTGTTTTTTGTCATGAATGTTAAGAAGGTGCAAGTGAAGAAAAATTAATAATATTTGCTTAATCTAGAACGATTTTTTTTCTTGCAGTCATCTTAATCTAACTTGATTCTGAAGGTGTTAGTTAGCCGGCCTGACAGGCTCTTCTAAGACTCATAGACTTGTTACACGTTTGTAACGAGCAATAAGAACGTTGTTTCTTATTATGAAAGAGGGGGTACCCGGTGGTGCCCGGGACAATCTGCCTGTTCCCCACTCCCTCTCTCTCTCTCTCCTTACTCTCCCCCATCTCTTCTCTTCTCCCGCTCTTTCTCTCTCTCTCTCTCTTTGATCCATCTTCCAGCCGCCTTTCACAGATGAGCGGGGAGTTACTGACCGCCCTCAGGAGCTCTGATCGCCTGAATGTCAGCCGTGGGATAACAGGAGCTGTGCGTACATTGCGTCAGCCGTGGGATAACAGGAGCTGTGCGTACATTGCGTCAGCCGTGGGATAACAGGAGCTGTGCGTACATTGCGTCAGCCGTGGGAGAACAGGAGCTGTGCGTACATTGCGTCAGCCGTGGGATAACAGGAGCTGTGCGTACCTTGCGTCTGCCGTGGGATGACAGCTATGCGTACATTGCGTCAACCATGAGATCACAGGAGCTGTGCGTCCATTGCGTCAACTATGAGATCACAGGAGCTGTGCGTCCATTGCGTCAACTATGAGATCACAGGAGCTGTGCGTCCATTGCGTCAACTATGAGATCACAGGAGCTGTGCGTCCATTGCGTCAACTATGAGATCACAGGAGCTGTGCGTCCATTGCGTCAACTATGAGATCACAGGAGCTGTGCGTCCATTACGTCAACTATGAGATCACAGGAGCTGTGCGTACATTGCGTTAGCCGTGGGAGCTCTTCATCCCCCGCGACTGTTCGCTTGTCTTTGACCAGGACCAAAACAGTCGGCCATGTTCCGTTCACGGTTCAGTTGTAATAATTGTGATAGCAAGACAGTGTGGGCGGGGGTATGATGGGGCCGTGGGCGGGCAGGCAAGATGGTGAGGGCGGATGAGGCGGCTGGGCGGGCCAGGTTGTGGGCGGGGGCGGGGGCGGGGGCGGGGGCGGGGGCGGGAGGGGGGGGTGGTGAGAGTGGGCGTGGGGACGGAGGTGGTTGGGGGCAGGCATGGCGCCAAACGCTGATTATATAGTGGTTATTCCAGGACCGACCCCCCCTCTTATGTGCTCTACCACCCTCTTCCCCCACCCCGTATTGTTTCTCACGCCGTGTGCACGTACACCCACTATGGCGTGCACACGGGCTGTCGTGCACACGGGCTCTCGTGCATACGGGCTCTCGTACACACGGTCTGTCGTGCACACGGGCTCTCGTGCACACGGGCTCTCGTTTTCGGCTGAGTGGACGGCGCTCTGGGGGTTGTAGTCCTAAGGGCCCGGGTTCGATCCCAGGCAGAGGCGGAAACAAATGGGCAGACTTTCTTTCACCCTGATGCACCTATTCATCTAGCAGTAAATAGGTATCTGGGAGTTAGACAGCTGCTACGGGGCTGCTACCTGGGTTTGTGTGTGTGGGGGTTAGAAATATATGTAGTACACATAATAGACCTTAAATATATTAGTTAGAAAGGCGGGGTCCAAGACCTAATAGCTTGTGTCTGCAGATACAAATAGTAAATACACACACACACACACACACACACACACACACACACACACACACACACACACACACACACACACACACACACACACACACACACACACACACACACACACACACACACAGTCTGGTAGTTGAGTGGACAGCGCGCGGAACTCGTAATCCTGTGGCCCGGGTTCGATTCTCGGACTAGGCAGAGACAAATGAGCAGAGTTTCTTTTACCCTGATGCTCCTGTTACCGAGCAGCAAATAGGTACCTGGGAGTTAGACAGCTGTTACGGACTGCTTCCTGGCGGGGGGGGGGATGTGTATGTGAAAAAAAATAGTTAACAGTTGATTGATTGACAGTTCAGAGGCGGGCCGAAAGAGCAGAGCTCAACCCTCGCAAGCACAACTAGGCGAATACATACACACTCTCTCCCCTCTCTCCCTCTCCCCCCACTCTCTCTCTCTCTCTCTCTCTCTCTCTCTCTCTCTCTCTCTCTCTCTCTCTCTCTCTCTCTCTCTCTCTCTCTCTCTCTCTCTCTCTCTCTCTCTCCCCCCCTCTCCCTCCCTCCCTCCTTCCTTCCTTCCCTTCTTTCCCTCTAGGTAAGAAGCATGGTTGAGGAGAAGGAAGCAGCACACAGGTTTACTCGGATCATAATCTCAGTTACTGAGAGTAAAGGCAGAGATGAGCAAGGCATTTAAGGAATCAATAAAGACACTTTACAGTGAGCTGAGAACGACAAAGGAGAAGATAAAATGCCCCAAGGAAGCCCCCGCAACACCTCAGGCCCAGTAGGAGAAAATAACCAGCATTTCCCAATGTTTATGGCATTTAAAGCACGTGGCTGGAACATCTAAGGCGGTCCACTCGGAATTTAGGAAGTGATAGAAGCACATTTTTGAGAAATGTGTAAATATAAACAGTTGTGAGTCGTCGTGAGTACCAGCGGACCGTCCTCATAAATATAGGCCAAATACGTGTTCAATCCAGCAGCAAAAACCCTCTTCTGTTTACGAATGAAAACACTTTACTCGAGCTGATAACTTGCGAATTTTTCTCGAAGACCTTAACGTTTTTAATTTGCGATTCACACTTCTATAAAGGCTTCATACATGTGCTGTAAATTCAAATAATTGGAACAACAGAGCCAGAACACTTAACCTAGCCTATCCTAGGCCTAATTATACACCAATTTAAGGTATAATAGTGTTCAGTTATGTTTGAGACAACATAGTTTTTGACTACACAGTAGAAAGAATCAATTAATGAATGCTTGTGTGTGGGGTTGGGCTTCATCTTGGACGAGCATAACCTGAGGAGTTGTGATGACATTGTTGTTGTTGTTATAGATTCAGCTACTCGGAACAAGTTCCAAGTAGCACGGGCTATGGTGAGCCCGTAGTGGACTTACCTGGCACAGGAGCGGGGCTGTGAGGACTGACCTGGTTGCTTAAGGGGGTGAGGCCAGGGAACTCGAGATGCCGTCCTCTCTTGAGGAAATATGTCGGTTTTTTTAGAAGAGCCGCTCGAAGGTGTCGCCGAGGGTAGGATGTCTGCTGGGAGATGCTACCAAAGGATCCAGATACGCAAATATCCAGCAGATAGGCAGACAGAAAGAGCCAGACGGGCAGACAAGCAGGCTTCAGTTGTTAATATACTGAGGACGTCGAAAATTCCGGAGAGTAACAAATGAGAATAAGTGGGGAAAATGCGACAGTTTATTGCTGTCATATTTTGGGGAGAGTTTACCTTGTGTTGGGAGTAAGCACACACCTTGGCACCTCACCCTAGTGTTAGCCTTCCTCGTGGTGTGTGTGTGTGTGTGTGTGTGTGTGTGTGTGTGTGTGTGTGTGTGTGTGTGTGTGTGTGTGTGTGTGTGTGTGTACTCATCTATTTGTGCCGGCAGGATCGATCTCTAGTTCTTGGACCCAGATTTTCTAGCCGTTGGTTGATTAATGCAATGACTCCTGGTCTATTTCCCTATCATAGGTGTGTGTGTACTCACCTAATTGTACTCACCTAATTGTGCTTGCGGGGGTTGAGCTCTGGCTCTTTGGTCCCGCCTCTCAACTGTCAATCAACAGGTGTACAGATTCCTGAGCCTACTTGGCTCTATCATATCTACATTTGAAACTGTGTATGAAGTCAGCCTCCACCACATCACTTCCTAGTGCATTCCATTTACTAACTACCCTGACACTGAAAAAGTTCTTTCTAATGTCTCTGTGGCTCATTTGGGTACTCAGCTTCCACCTGTGTCCCCTTGTTCGCGTCCCTCCAGTGTTAAATAGTTCATCCTTGTTTACCCGGTCGATTCCCCTGAGGATTTTGTAGGTTGTGATCATGTCCCCCCCCTTACTCTTCTGTCTTCCAGTGTCGTAAGGTGCATTTCCCGCAGCCTTTCCTCAAAACTCATGCCTCTTAGTTCTGGGACTAGTCTAGTAGCATACCTTTGGACTTTTTCCAGCTTCGTCTTGTGCTTGACAAGGTATGGGCTCCATGCTGGGGCCGCATACTCCAGGATTGGTCTTACATATGTGGTGTACAAGATTCTGAATGATTCCTTACACAAGGTTCCTGAACGCCGTTCTGATGTTAGCCAGCCTCGTATATGCCGCAGACGTTATTCTCTTTATGTGGGCTTCAGGAGACAGGTTTGGTGTGATATCAACTTCTAGATCTTTCTCTCTGTCTGTTTCATTAAGTACTTCATCTCCTATTCTGTATCCTGTGTCTGGCCTCCTGTTTCCACTGCCTAGTTTCATTACTTTACATTTACTCGGGTTGAACTTCAACAGCCATTTGTTGGACCATTCACTCAGTCTATCTAGGTCATCTTGTAGCCTCCTACTATCATCCTCTGTTTCAATCCTCCTCATAATTTTTGCATCGTCGGTAAACATTGAGAGGAACGAATCTATACTCTCCTGGAGATCATTTACATATACCAGAAACAGTGTAGGTCCAAGGACTGACCCCTGCGGGAATCCACTTGTAACGTCTCGCCAATCTGAGACCTCACCCCTCACACTGACTCGTTGTCTCCTGTTACTTAGGTACTCCTTTATCTACCGGAGTACCTTCCCTTTCACTCCAGCCTGCGTCTCCAACTTTCGCACTAGCCTCTTGTGTGGCACTGTATCAAAGGCTTTCTGACAATCCAGGAATATGCAGTCTGCCCACCCTTCTCTTTCTTGCCTTATTTTTGTTGCCTGGTCGTAGAATTCAAGTAACCCTGTGAGGCAGGACCTGCCATCCCTGAACCCATGTTGATGCTGTGTTACAAAGTTCCTTCGCTCCAGATGTTCCACTAGTTTTTTTCGCACAATCTTCTCCATCAGCTTGCATGGTATGCAGGTTAGGGACACTGGCCTGTAGTTCAGTGCCTCCTGTCTATCCCCTTTCTTGTATATCGGGACTACGTTAGCTGCTTTCCAAGTATCTGGCAGTTCCCCTGTTGCCAGTGATTTGTTATACACTATGGAGAGTGGTAGGCACAGTTCTCTTGCTCCTTCCTTTAGAACCCAAGGGGAGATTCCATTTGGGCCTATAGCCTTTGTCACATCCAACTCTAGTAAACACTTCCTTACTTCCCCGCTGGTAATCTCAAACTCTTCCAGTGGTTCCTGGTTAGCTATTCCCTCACTTACCTCTGGAATTTCTCCTTGCTCTAAGATGAAGACCTCCTGGAATTTCTTATTCAATTCCTCACACACACACACACACACACACACACACACACACACACACACACACACACACACACACACACACACACACACACACACACACACACACACTGTGTGTGTGTGTGTCACAGTGCCGAGAGAAACGCACTCAGATGCACTCTGGAAGAGTCAGAGGCTCTGAATACACTCACTTATCAAATGAGACATCATAAACATATCACAGCTTTCTATTCTGGTGCTTCCAGGTCTTTGGAAGTCAGTAATTTCTCTCCTATTAGACCCGAATCTTTGGACCAATACAGTCTTAACCATAGAGATGGGAATACTGAGGTCTAGTTCAACTTCATCCTTGTTACATGCTAATTTGGCTGCAATATCTGTGTCACCATGAAGGGTTATATTTGTGTCAGACAGAATCCATATACAAATGATTCTGGATCCTTAATTCCGTGCAGTGATCAGGTTATTTGTAATTGCTTTTATGAGGCTCTTGGTGTCGATCTTGCAGGAGAAGTTTTCAAGTGCTTGAAGAACAGACTTTGAAATAACTGATATTTGTTCTTCCTCCTGTGTTTTTAGTGTTGTGGTAGCTAGTTGTAGTGCGGCTAGTTCAGTGTTTGTGTAGAGTTCAGCCAGTGGGTTAATCTGACTGTGGTGGTCTGTGTGTTAGTGGTGGAGACAGTGCTGGTGGAGGTGGCCTGGTCGACGACCGGGCCGCGGGGATGCTAAGCCCCGAAAACACCTCTGTTTTCATGCTGGTCTCTGTTACTCTACGGGATCTACCATTGGTCTTTCATTTACTTCCTTCCCGTGAAGCTTTTTATTGTAGATTCTTTTTGACAGCATTAATTGTAATTTTCAACAACGTGACGTAATTAATTTCGTTAAAGTATCGACCGAAGCACCAAGAAGCTATTTATAACAATAACAACAGTTGATTGGCAAGTTTTCATGCTTGTAAACTTTTTAATAAATGTAACCACAGCCGTCACAGATTGAGGAAAGATGTAGAGGTTCGTAAGTATTTGCGTAACTGCTTCGTGAATCTGGCCCCTGCTCTACGAAAATCTTGGAGCGTCTGAATAAATCTTACCAGCCAATGTTCCACCAGCGTCTCTGAATAACCTCAGAGTGAGAAGAATCAGGGCCAACAATAACTGTTGTCTTCTTCTGTTTGATAATCTCCGAAATACGGTCATAAAGTCTCCAAAATACGATCATAAAGTCTCCGAAATAAGATCATAAAGTCTCCGAAATACGATCATAAAGTCTCCGAAATACGATCATAAAGTCTCCGAAATACGATCATAAAGTCTCCGAAATACGATCATAAAGTCTCCGAAATACGATCATAAAGTCTCCGAAATACGATCATAAATTCACTAAAATAAATATTTAATTATGGTCCTTAATATGTATATTTCATTAATGTCAATGTTCACCATTTACTGAAATTAATTAAGTATAACAATGTATATGTAAAATGTCACTAAGATACATATGTATATAATACGTATACGTGTGTGTGTGAAAGTGGGAGTACACAGTAATAATATATGATATGGTTTTGGCCCAATGTCAAACTACTCAACTGCTTGTTTGAGTGAGTCAGTGTGCTCGAGTGAGCCTGTGTGCTCGAGTGAGCCTGTGTGCTCGAGTCATACTTCAGGATCGACCAAACCCTCACGGTAATTAATCTAGGTGTTGTAATGATTCAACTATTTTAATTTTGTTATTATTATGAACGGGAACATCTCACGAATGATACAGGTGCAAATAGTATTGGTAAAGAGTAAATAATTAGTTTAGTAATTAAGTATACCTCCTGAGAGGTTAATTAGCTCGTGTTAATGTTGTGGGCAGTTAGTAATGACCTAATTGTTGGTTGTTGTGAGGCTAACTACTAGTCTAGGGAACACTATAGAGGCAGGGAGGTATGCTTTGAGCTCCCTAGAGGAATAGTTAAATATATTTGCGTATCATATTGGCTCAGGTAAGAATGTTTACATAATCATAGTCATTATTATTACCAGTGCATAACATGTTTTAGATAATTTGTGATTTTCTGGGTTCAAGTGACATTATAACTCAATCCAGTAGGGATCTTGAAACCTTGTCGAGCCGTTTTGGGACTCTTAACTTTGTCTTGAAGTGATTACTGACTCTGAAATTGCCCGTCCTTTGAGGGACTTTGGTCTTGAGTCAGTTCCAGTGCCTTTAACTTTGTCAAGTCTGCTGACTTTGATATCGGTAGGCCATACTGACTGTTAAATTGTGATCAAGTTCACACTGATTCCAGCTTATAATCACCTAATTTAGCCCCATTTTAACTGCAGTCTAATATATACCAATGTTACTAAGTTTTAAGTAAATTAATTTAAATTAATTAAATTGTTTTGTCCAGTGTGTTGTGAGAAAGTAATGTTTTTGTTTTGTGTGTTGTAAGAAAGTAATGTTTTTGTCTTGTGTGATGTGAGAAAGTAATGTTTTTGTCTTGTGTGATGTGAGAAAGTAATGTTTTTGTCTTGTATGATGTGAGAAAGTAATCTTTTTGACCAGTGTTGTAAGAAAGTACTGTATAGCCCTATGAGTTGTAAGTTATAACGTTATTGTTGTGCTGGGTGGGGTGTTGATGGCGTTGCTGTGAGGCTTATTGTTTAAGATTCGCTACCTGGAACAAAAAGTTCCAAGTAGCACGGGCTATGGTGAGCCCGTAGTGGACTTTTTTTTGTTTGTGTTGTGAGGCGCTCGCTGACTCTCGATGTCTTCCCCAGCAGCGCCGTCGATCTCGCCGCGGATGGAGGCGGTGACGGTTGTGGCGGGAGGCGAGGCCGTCCTCGTCGTGTCCCTCGAGAACACCCAGGCCGCCAACATCACCTGGTGAGTACGACAACAACCCCTTCAACTCCTGATCACCAGTAGGACACGGGGGGCTGTAAGTGGAGATGCAGTCGTAGGATAGGTGAGTAATCGTAGGATAGGTGATAGTTAGAGGGGTCTAGGGATAGTCGGGAAAGACACGTTTGTATATGGAAGATAGAGCTCGCGGATTAGGAGTTCGAGAGACTATTGTGTCTTCAGTTCGAGTAATGACACCATCGGCGTTCCTGCTGTCGTTGGAGAGGTTACGCAGCATATATATATATATATATATATATATATTTTATTAAATATGACCGAAAAAGTAAGATTACTAATTCTAACACGAATTTTCTCAATCTTTCGTACATTATGCTTCACTGTTGGAGGTAAATCAAAAATCACTTCTCCAAAATTCATTTTTATTTCTAGTCTGACGCGACACGGGCGCGTTTCGTAAAACTTATTACATTTTCAAAGACTTCACAAATACACAACTGATTAGAACTTGCGTTTCCCTGATTTTATATCTACATTTGAGTGAGGTGGGAAGGGTGATGTGGCATTACATTTGAGTAAGGTGGGAAGGATGATGTGGCATTAGAGGATATTAATAGGGTATTAAAAGTATCAACACAAGACAGAACACGAAACAATGGATATTGAATAGAAGTGTTTGTAGAAAGCCTATTGGTCCATATTTCTTGATGCTTCTATATTGGAGCGGAGTCTTGAGGTGGGTAGAATATAGTTGTGCAATAATTGGCTGTTGATTGCTGGTGTTGACTTCTTGATGTGTAGTGCCTCGCAAACGTCGAGCCGCCTGCTATCGCTGTATCTATCGATGATTTCTGTGTTGTTTACTAGGATTTCTCTGGCGATGGTTTGGTTATGGGAAGAGATTATATGTTCCTTAATGGAGCCCTGTTGTTTATGCATCGTTAAACGCCTAGAAAGAGATGTTGTTGTCTTGCCTATATACTGGGTTTTTTGGAGCTTACAGTCCCCAAGTGGGCATTTGAAGGCATAGACGACGTTAGTCTCTTTTAAAGCGTTCTGTTTCGTGTCTGGAGAGTTTCTCATGAGTAGGCTGGCCGTTTTTCTGGTTTTATAGTAAATCGTCAGTTGTCAGCATAATGTCAGCATAGATTGAGAAAATTCGTGTTAGAATTAGTAATCTTACTTTTTCGGTCATATTTAATAAAATATGTCTACAGGAAAGACTGCTACCAAAATATACTAATATATATATATATATATATATATATATATATATATATATATATATATATATATATATATATATATATATATATATATATATATATATATCTCTCTTTTGGGCTTCGTCGGAATCACCTAGCATGGCGCCTTGGAGAGTTCTTAGGTTGATCGTAAGTGTTGCTTTCCAAGGGGACCCTCTGGGTCATTGGTCCCTAGATGGAATCTTTAGTGAATCGATACCCTTGTTGTCGCTCGCTTAATGCCTTTTAGTCCTCTTAGTTCTAAGTCCTCTAAGTCCGAATCCTCGTAGGGGCCCCGCGGGACGTAACCTAACCTTCCTGGCTTGGTGCCTTCTTTTGATAATGACTTACTTAACACTGTGGTGCTTATTATATACCCGTTGCTTCCGGGTCTTGATGCAATCATTTCAAGTGTTGCTTCTCCTTATCTTTGTTTATGGCTTCCCCTATTCTTTATTGCCTCTCCTCTTCTTTATTGCCTCTCCTCATCTTTGTTTATTGCCTCTCCTCGTCT
>NC_091235.1:8608422-8618422 GCF_040958095.1 Procambarus clarkii
TGGCATATATAGATTGTCGGCCCGTCTACCATAATGGTGACTCGTGGTGTGGTGCGGGCTTCGCTGTGAAAGACCAGAAATAAAGAATGAATTTTGGAGAGTTAATTTTTCAATTACCCTCGACAATTCTTTATTATGCACCCCATACCCATCCCGTGGGCGGTGGTTACCCTCGACAGTGAAGAAAAAACGTAAGAAATATTGAGAAGATTCATGGGGGATTTCGCTGTCTCGGTCATTGTCTGGCTTCCACCGGTGACAGACCCGTGCGTGGCTTGATCCACTAGTCTGTTGACCCGTCCGTCCGTCCGTTCGTCTGTCGTAAGAACGGGTAAATGACCTTGGCACTCCCGTCTGCTTGTTGCCTCCCTCTCTGCCCGCTCTTTGTCTCTCCTCAGTCCGTTCTCGCGAAGACACACGAACAGAAAACGGAATATTATGTCACTTTCGCGACTCGCTTCAAGATTTTTCAAGACAGTTTTTGGCCTTAGGAATAGAGTGTACGTCAAAATGCGACGTGCTATAACGAGAATAGGTTGTTCTCCAGGTGTTGCCTTCCCTCATCTCCCACTCAGTGTACGTCTCTTCTCATGATTATCACTCTTGCTCTTCTCATTGATCGCTGCTCCTTCATTCTCTTAACCAACTTGTATTCTCCGTAGTTCTCCTCCCTTTAGACAACTCTCGCATCCCTCAGCTAATTCTTAGAGAGAGAGAGACTTAGAGAGAGAGGAGGAGGAGGATGACAGTGCCTGCGCCTTGCTCGTCAGGTGGTGAGGTAAGTGTAGCTCTGGCCGTTGTCTGGCTGTCATGAGCCGTGACACAGAGCTCTTCGCGAGCCCCGAAGACGCGTCGAGAATTTGGCGCGCGCTGGTAAACTTGGCACGGTCATCTCCTCGATGCTCCCTCTCCCAGATGTCTCCGTGTTGACTCTCCCCCACCCCTCTCTCTCTCTCTCTCTCTCTCTCTCTCTCTCTCTCTCTCTCTCTCTCTCTCTCTCTCTCTCTCTCTCTCTCTCTCTCTCTCTCTCTCTCTCTCCTCTCTCTCTCTCTCTCTCTCTCTCTCTCTCTCTCTCTCTCTCTCTCTCTCTCTCTGAAACTATATATATATATATATATATATATATATATATATATATATATATATATATATATATATATATATATACTATGGGTATCCTTCAGACCTAACCTAATACACTCCTAACTGTTCATAGAACTCTAATATATAATAATTATATTTATTTATGCATGATAAAAACTTTTACTGCACATTGCTTTAAAAGTGAATGTGTGAAAGTAAAAGTGAAAGACCAGAAATAAAGAATGAATTTTGGAGAGCTAATTTTTCAATTACCCTCGACAATTCTTTATTATGCACCCCAGACCCATCCCGTGGGCGGTGTTTACCCTCGACAGTGAAGAAAAACGTCAGAAATATTGAGAAGATTCGTGGGGGATTTTTAATCTTACTCTTTCGGTCATATTCAACAACATATATATATATATTATGTTGAAATAGAAAATTTTACAGAAAATATTACAGAAAATTTTAAGTGTATGAATCTGGCACGAATCTTCTCGATATTCCTTATGTTTTTCTTCATTGAAGCAGGAAGTTGAAAAATTAACTCTCCAAAGTTCATTATTACTTTTTATTTGGGTCTGACGCCTAGTGATGCGTTTCGTAAGGTCTCACCTTACATTCTCAAAGACAATTTCTACTGTGTTGTTGTTTTAGATTTAGCTACTCAGAACGAAGTGTCCATGTAGCACGGGCTATGGTGAGCCCGTAATTGAGTTCGGTTATACGCGATAACGTTGTTACTCTGGTATTTAGGTCAAAGTATTAAATGGAGGTGGTGTTTCTTCCCTTTTCTCCTCTTTCTTTTCCGCTTCTGTTTTAGTGCACTGGTTTTAGTCTTGTTTTAATAACATTATCTTGGTGGCGGATGTAGGTGCAGAATGTTCACTAGTGAGTCCCATTCTTCAACGGCTTTTCTAATCATTGTAGTCGAGGAGGAATGTGCATCTAATGCAGCTGCTGTCGTTGGATTAATGTTGAGTTTGATGCGCAGGGCTTCAGTAGCTTCACATTCCAGTAAGTAGTGCAATAGTGGCGCCTCTGCTTCTGTTCCACAGATGTGACACTCTTTAACTATTGGGTTTATAACCTCCCAGCAGCACTTGTAACCAAGTCCGAGTCTGTGTATGGCTACTGCAATGTCTCTGGATATCTTTTTGTCAGGCTTGAAAGAGGAGTAACCAGTGGCTTGTTCGTACCATATCGCAGTGGATCTTCCTTCCGCTACTTTGGCTCTGTGGCGACTTTTGATAGTTAGGAGTATTTGTTTGTTTGCTCTTTAAACTGTGAATAACTTGGAGGTATTTGAACCTGTACAACAGGTAGAGCAATGGCAGTTTTTGCTAGTGAGTCTGCCTTTTCATTACCATCTATGCCAGTGTGACTTGGTATCCAATTTAGGGTGATTGACAGCCCTAGATTATGGGCTTCTTTTCCTATATGTAGAATATCTTTGATGAGTTGTTTATTATCTCTGTGCTGGCTGGATAACAATGCCTGGAGAGAAGATTTAGAGTCGGTATGAATGATGACATCATGTATATTATTCTCAATTGTATAATTTATGGCCTCCTTCAGGGCATATAATTCTGTTTGCAATGTTGAGCACCCACTATTCATGCTCCAGTAAGCTTCATGGTTGGTAGTGTAAACTGCTGCCCCAGCAGAATCTCTTTCTTGATCAACTGATCCGTCTGTGAAGATGTGAGTCGTTGTAGGTCTTGAGATGGTTTCCATTTGTGGTTCTATGACTGCTTTGAGCCTCTGCGAGTCACATGCTGATTTTTTAACTGGTAATCCTTAAATGATTATTTTTTGACTCGATTCTTCCCATGGAGGAGGCTGCCGAAAGTGTTGATATGGTCTATCTGCCCTATGGTTTCTAATGGTCCATTTCAAGTCCACAATTATTGGACTCCTCTGTGTTTAGCACCTGATTGCATCCTCTTCTGGTGAGGTGGTTAGGTGACATATGGATGAATGACATTACATGGGGAATATTAATAAGGTATTAATATCAACATAGACTGTGACATGTTGGCAGCTTATGGTCTTCTGGCTGCTTCCGTTCCTGTTGCAGGGTCATTCGGTCCTGCTTGTACATTGGCTCGGCGTCTTAAAGTGGGTAGAGTGTAACTGTGTATTAGCTGGTTATTGATTGCTGGTCTGGATTTCTTGATATGCCGCGCTGCACTGATATCTAATCTTCTGTTGTCATTGTATTTATAAATTATTTCGGTGTTGCTCGTCAAAATATCCCTGGTGATCGTCCCGTTGTGTGTGGCGATTATATGTTCCTTGGTGGAGCACTGTTGTTTGTGCATTGTTATAGAAACGCCTAGAGAGAGACGTTGTTGTCTTGCCTATATACTGAGTTCGTTGGGGCTGACAATCCCCAAGTGGGCACGTGAAGGGGTAGACAACTTTGGTCTCTGTCAAGGCGTTCTTCGTGGTGTCGGGAGAATTATTCATTAGCAGGTCAGCGGTTTTCTTTCTCTTATAATATATTGTTAATTTTATCTTTTGGTTGATGTCAGTTGGGGTAACGTTCCTCGCAATGGTCTCTTTTAGGGCTCTTTCCTCCGCTTTGTAGGCCGTGGAGAAGAAGTTTCTGTAGAACAATATTATTGGAAGTACGGGTATTGCATTATTAATTGTTCCGTTGCCTGTTGCACACCTCGCCACCTTCCTTTTTTATGATGTCTTCGACTTAACCATTGGAGAAACCATTGTTGACCAAAATCTGCTATATTCTACATAACTCCTCATCCACCTGCTTCCACCCAGAGCTGTGAGTAAGAGCTCGGTCAACGTAAGCGTTCACAACACTCCGTTTGTATCTCTCCGGGCCGTCGCTGTCAGCATTAAGGCACATCCCTGTTTGTCTCCTTAGTGTATACAGCATGATGAAAGCTGCCGTTCCATGACTGCTACATCTAAGAAAGGCAGCTTACCACCATTCTCCATCTCATAAGTGAAGTTTAAAACTGAATTTTGTTCGAAAGCCTCCTTCACCTGCAACAGTCGTTAGGTACCCGGGACTTGTACAAATATGTCATCGACATACCTGCAGTAGACCAACCAGAACTCTCTGCTCAGTAGTACCCATGTAAAAGTTCGCGAACAACACACACCCATATATATATATATATATATATATATATATATATATATATATATATATATATATATATATATATATATATACATACTGCATATTCTGTATAGATTATTTTCTTGTTTAGGGCGTCTATCCCTCCGACTAGTGCTCTTGCATCATGGTTTAATTGGAAGAGGATTTCTCCAAAAGTCATCTTCGTTCGAGGTAAAGACAAATAAATAATTTATTGTAGAATGTATTACATTTAGTATAAATTCACACAACGTTTCGAACCTACATGGTTCATTCTCAAGTGAAGGGACAGTGTTGTTGTTGTTGTTTTAGATTCAGTTACTCAGAACAAGAAGTTCCAGTAGCACGGGCTATGGTGAGCCCGTAAGAGGGACAGTGATGGGCGCATTGAAATTATACCATTAGGGAGGTCAGGTACATAATACAAATAGGTGATGAGTACAACGTAAAGGAAGAATAGGGCATAAATGGGGGACGGATAGGGGACGAAAATAGGGACTAATATAATGAAAAAAGGGTGGGGGGAGGGGGATGCACATACACAGATTAATCAGGTGTAGTGGCCATGGCGTGTTTAGCAGTGTGGTCTACGTCGGCATCTTCACGTTCCGGTCTTGTTCTTACTCTCATGGTGGGTAGAGTGAATAGTTCCGTAATTTGGGTATTTATGGTAGGTTGTTCTATTTGTCTGTGGTGGCCATCACCAGCACGGGTCATATTTTAACTGTACTAATTTATATATGAAATATTGTTATTTATTTATTTTTGCTGCAATTTAACAGAATATACAATATTATTTTATACTTTGTTGCCTATTAATAGGCTCCTTCATTACATTCCCCCTCCGTGGTGTATAGTGTTGTATATGGGTGTTTAGAGTTGCTGTGGGTGTATAGTTATGGTGTGTGTGTATTTACGCGAGGGGACACGTGTCTGGGCCGTTGTGTATACACCTCCCCTCATTCCTTGCCCTCGTACACTCAGCAGAGTGCCATCTGGCACCCACCCCTGCACCCTCCCAGCTCTCTCTATCCACTCTGGTTCCTGCCCCCTCCCCTCTTTTTAACATCATTAACTGGTCTTCTGTTTCTCCCCTCTTCCACCCCTCGTGGGAGATCACCTGCCCTCACCTGTGTCAGGATTGTTCCCCTCACAGGTGGTGGTGTCCTCACTGGCCTGGTGGGCACTGTGAGGCTAGCACCTCCGTCACGTTCAACATCACTCATTTCCGTACATCACTGTCGTCAGGTGGCAGTTGGAGGCAGAACGTACGTCTAGGTAGGCACTGTCTCTCTCCCTCTCTCACACTAGGTGATTAGTCTTCACTGATCTCACCTTCATCTTGTTCAACGATCAACAAAAACAACACCTGTTTATTTGTCTTACCTGACTGACCCACCTGTTGTTGGGTGGTCAGATGTTGGGTATGATATCTTGCATGTCACCTCACTGACTGACTGTCTAGTTGCACAAACGCTTCTGTTCTGAAGCAGGGATCGAACCGGCGATCCTCGGTTGTGGGGCGATGACTTAGCCCACTGTGTGTGTGTGTGAGAGAGAGAGAGAGAGAGAGAGAGAGAGAGAGAGAGAGAGAGAGAGAGAGAGAGAGAGATGGATGTGAGAGAGAGAGAGAGAGAGAGAGAGAGAGAGAGAGAGAGAGAGAGAGAGAGAGAGAGAGAGAGAGAGAGAGAGAGAGAGAGAGAGAGAGAGAGATGGATGGATGGATGTGAGAGAGAGAGAGAGTGAGAGAGAGAGAGAGAGAGAGTGAGAGAGAGAGAGAGAGAGAGAGAGAGAGAGAGAGAGATGGATGGATGCATGTACACGAAGAACGCCAAAGTCTGGCGCTTGTGGATTTTGCTTTTCCTAGGTTTGTTGTCATGCAAAAAACGAGCATCGAGGTGCGTCTTTACTTCCTCACCGTCCATAAACAGAAGGAAGACAGTGACGTAGCAGAAGCGGCAATAATAATAAGAAGAGCACCTTTAGAGTGGTGTCCACATGCAGGACCTTGGTGGACCTCGCTCACCTGACCTGATGACCTTGCAAGGGGCACCCACTCACCTCCGCCTGCTTCTTAATCTGACGATGTCTCGTGGTGGATGTTGTTATAGATTCAGCTACTCGGAACAAGTTCCAAGTAGCACGGGCTATGGTGAGCCCGTAGTGGACTTACCTGGCACAGGAGCAGGGCAAGTAGCATGGGCTATGGTGAGCCCGTAGTGGACTTACCTGGCACAGGAGCAGGGCAAGTAGCACGGGCTATGGTGAGCCCGTAGTGGACTTACCTGGCACAGGAGCAGGGCAAGTAGCACGGGCTATGGTGAGCCCGTAGTGGACTTACCTGGCACAGGAGCGGGGTAAGTAGCACGGGCTATGGTGAGCCCGTAGTGGACTTACCTGGCACAGGAGCAGGGCAAGTAGCACGGACTATGGTGAGCCCGAAGTGGACTTACCTGGCACAAGAGCAGGGCAAGTAGCACGGGCTATGGTGAGCCCGTAGTGGACTTACCTGGCACAGGAGCGGGGCAAGTAGCACGGGCTATAGTGAGCCTGTAGTGGACTTACCTGGCACAGGAGCGGGGCAAGTAGCACGGGCTATGGTGAGCCCGTAGTGGTCTTACCTGGCACAGGAGCGGGGCAAGTAGCACGGGCTATGGTGAGCCCGTAGTGGACTTACCTGGCACAGGAGCGGTGCCGTTTGTCGTGGTGGAGTTTCTTCACCGTTAATACCTCGGTGTTCCTGGTGACCGTTGAGAGTACAGCAGCAGGGGGGCTCACGCAAGATTGACTTGGGTATATCACCTGACCCGGGGTCACCATGGTTTATTACGGGTTACTCATGCCCGTGCCACCTCTTGGATGGCTTAATCTTCTTCAATCATCAATCACCATGGTGACATGAAGACACTATTTGTTACCACTACATTTACCATTTACATTTACCACTAATGACGTCACTGTCAGCACCCAGTATAGGGAAAAGTATCCACAGACGGTAAACTTTTACACCACCAGTAACACCGGCCGCGTCCTCTGGAGTTGCCACTACGAACATATTACGGTGTACTAATACAGGCAAACCTAACTATTGGAAGCACTTATAGAAAACGTGGTTGCTTGCGAGCCGATGTGACTTCTAGTACGTCGTATTATGTCCGTTGGGGGATTTTGGCGTCTAAATACAATGTAGTAGTTGAGAGTACAGGCTGCAGGGTGGAGCATTTACCGGCAGTACTTCAGGCACAGTACGTCCTCAAGAGAGTAACATTCACGACACTAGATCAGTGGTAAAGGTAAAGAATGGTAAAGTATGGTTATGTACTGCCATAACTAGAGAATGGTACCATTCTCAATCGACTTGAGAATGGTCCAGGACGGACCGAAACGTCGTCGTCCCTTCACCTTATAGTGTGTGGTCTGGTCAACATGGTACCAAGAGGCGGAGCCTTGCCCTGGTGGACTAACTGGCGTCGGTTCCCTCATTCTGTGTGCCCAGAAGTCTGTTGAAGTCTATTGAATTCTATTGAATACGTGACATTGATTTATACACTAACGGGTTTCGATACCTGGTTCCATATTTAAATCTCACGCTGAAGGCATATCACTCTAAAAGTAAAAAGTTATAGGCCTGGCTATCATCCTTCCAAGGTGGATCACTTATGATCCCTGACCTCGGACGCCAAGGTGATTGTGCATCTCCCACACGCGTCATCAACTCTTTTAGACTGTCTACCTCCTTGAATCAACGAGTATATAGCTGCTTCTCGCCCCCTTCTACGTCATTAGAGCGGCTCGAACAAAAATATCTACGTCTGACCTCGAAATATACCAGTTTACCTTCAGGATATCCGGCTATCACAGGGGAGAAGATAAGAGATACAGTGGATGAGGAGGAGGAGGAGGAGGCAGCAGCGACGAATAAGCGGGATCTCAAGGATTAATAACTGCATCTTGAGACGCTGAAAACCTTGGCACGCCTGACTGCGGCTTTGAGTGTTTTCATTCTTAAGAATGATGAATAAATATATACTTTTTTCCTACTGATTTAATGAATTTAACTATTATTTTAGGGTAAGTTATGCCACTGTGACTGTTGAATGTTTGCCCTGCCACCGTGGCTGGCTAGAGGATTGGGGCAGGTGGCACTCCAGCTGCCTATAGGACGAGGACACGTAACCTGAGTGACAGTGGGCCGAGGGACAACCCGGACAAGGACGAGGTGGTGAAGGTTCACGGATTGCGTCATTATTTACCGACACTATGACCTTCCTGGGGCGCCTATTTCCACCCACCACTCCCCCGGTGGACAAGAAGTTGTGCCCCGAGGGGCGAGTTTATTGATTGGGCAGCGCCACTCATCCTGTGAGTGGACACTACCGCCGCCTCCGTCATCTGGGAGGAGTGGATATGATTCCCACCCTCACCCCTCATCCCCTCACTCACCTTGCAGTGACTTAATGAGTGTGACTCACTCGGCTACTCAATGAGCAGTATTTCTGGCTATGGCGCGGGCTAACACCCCCTTACAGATTTGGTGGGATTATTTATGCCATTGCTTACGTTAGCGGCCTGGGGTGAGTGAGGGGGGGGGGAGCTACGTTGGTGACCGCGCGGGCTGAGCGGGTCTGCTCGCGTTATCCAGGGCAGGAACAGGTTCGAGGCTTGCACATAAAGTGGTAAGGTGAGGAGTGAGGCAGGGTGTGAGGGAGGAGGAGTGAGCCAGGGTGAGGAGGAGGAGGTGGAGTGAGAAAGGGTGTGGGGAGGAGGAGGAGTGAGGCATGGTAAGGAATAAGATAAGGGTAAGAAGTGATGAAGGGTGATGTTTAAGATATGGCAAAGTAGAAGGTGGGGTGTAGAGAGAGAGAGATCGGGCGAGGCATGATGTAGGGTGAGGCATACCGAAGGGTGAGTAGTACGGTGGGATGAGGAATATGGTGGAGTGAGATAAGGTCATGAGTAGGATAGGTAGAAGACTGAGATAAGATAATGAGTAAGATAGTGTGAAGACTGAGATAAGGTGATAAGATAGGAGTGAGGTAGAACACACATATGAGTAGTAACATGCAGGGGGATTGAGTCATGAGGCAGAACATGAGGAGTAAGATAAAAAGTGATGCTCAATGAGGACTGAATGAATAAATAATGAGAGAATGAGTGAGATGAGGAAAAAATTTATTTAGCGAAGACTAAATAAACATCGACAATGAACCATTGACACTTTTGTTGTAGTTAGAGAACTCTAGACTTAAACGTTTCTCCTGCTCTGGCTAACGTTTCTCCTGCTCTGGCTAACGTTTCTCCTTCTCTTACTAACGTTTCTCCTGCCCTAACTAACGTTACGTTCAATCTTTCGTTAACTCCATTATGGTCCCCTGTAACCTTCTGAAAATGAGTGTTCAGGCTGGGAACGTAAAAAATAAGCAAGATGTGGTTAAAACAAAATTTGCAGACACGTTCATTTGGTACTTGTCTTTTATAGTATGGGTTGAAAAAATAATTTTGGTAAGTGAAATTAGCCCATAGGGCATGAGAAAAGACATCCTGTAAGCATCTCCGGTTACAACGAATCCCTCGCTGCAACGAATCGGGGCCGGTTTCCCTGTCGTTCGATGAATCGAGGTATTTTATATATACAGTATATATATTTGTGTGTAAATTCCTGTGTGTTTAGTGTGGCTGGGTGTGGCCAGGTGGGGCGGGAGGCAAAACACTGCCAAGGACGGTGTATTGAGGTCACACGCCATGGCGTTATTTACGTATTCAAACAGCTAAATATAGAAGTGT
>NC_091235.1:8623422-8705922 GCF_040958095.1 Procambarus clarkii
TCTTGTTGACCAGACCACACACTAGAAGGTGAAATGACGACGACGTTCCGGTCCGTCCTGGACCATTCTCAAGTCGATTGATACTTGAGAATGGTCCAGAACGGACCGAAACGTCGTCGTCCCTTCACCTTCTAGTGTGTGGTCTGGTCAACATTCTTCAGTCACGTTATTGTGACTCATCGCCTGTATCATTATGTACTTTGTAATGTGACCGTTTTGTATCTGTATTGAAATCTTGTACTATCTGGAGTTAATATTCATTTGTTGTCTTAATTGATAAAGATTGTCATGATGGATTATACATATGATGTAATTTAGTAATTATTCTTAAATAAGACCAGCCACTAATCCTCCCGCCTGCAGGAGACGTGTTCGCCCTCACCGCCAGCGCCAGCGACCCCACCTCCCTCGGCACCTACACCTGCGAGGCTCTCAACTGTATGGGCCGCTCCGTGTCCTCCTCCAGAGTGAGGGTCATATCCAGGGAGTCTTCGCTAAGACCTCCCTCTAGGTCAGTCATGCAGTCTACTTCCTTGGAGAGGTCACTCATGCAGCCTCCCTTGGAGAGGTCACTCATGCAGCCTCCCTTGGAGAGGTCACTCATGCAGCCTCCCTTGGAGAGGTCACTCATGCAGCCTCCCTTGGAGAGGTCACTCATGCAGCCTCCCTTGGAGAGGTCACTCATGCAGCCTCCCTTGGAGAGGTCACTCATGCAGCCTCCCTTGGAGAGGTCACTCATGCATCCTCCCTTGGCGAGGTCACTCATGCAGCCTCCCTTGGAGAGGTCACTCATGCAGCCTCCCTTGGAGAGGTCACTCATGCAGCCTCCCTTGGAGAGGTCACTCATGCAGCCTCCCTTGGAGAGGTCACTCATGCAGCCTTAAATTAGAGCATGTAGTCGTTCCTAGAAGCCAAAAAAAAAAAACTCATTGACAGAAAATGTTCTTCTGTCATCAAACTAATTGATAGTCCATGAGCGCTAGGCAGGGATTTATATCTGGTTTACAGCCTCCAGGGTGTAAACAATTGTGACATGACTCACTCATGCTCATGTTAGTGTGGCTATAGTGACATGACCTGCTCATAGTCAGGGTAGTGTGGCAAGTGACATGACCTCCTCATAGTCAGGGTAGTGTGGCAAGTGACATGACCTCCTCATAGTCAGGGTAGTGTGGCAAGTGACATGACCTCCTCATAGTCAGGGTAGTGTGGCAAGTGACATGACCTCCTCATAGTCAGGGTAGTGTGGCAAGTGACATGACCTCCTCATAGTCAGGGTAGTGTGGCAAGTGACATGACCTCCTCATAGTCAGGGTAGTGTGGCAAGTGACATGACCTCCTCATAGTCAGGGTAGTGTGGCAAGTGACATGACCTCCTCATAGTCAGGGTAGTGTGACAAGTGACATGACCTCCTCATAGTCAGGGTAGTGTGGCAAGTGACATGACCTCCTCATAGTCAGGGTAGTTTGGCAAGTGACATGACCTCCTCATAGTCATGTTAGAGTTACAACAATGTGAGTGATAGTGACGGTGATGAGAGTATATGATGGGGGGGGGAGTGAGAGTGATGGTAATGGTGGTACATGAGAGCTATGATGACATGGTGAGTGTAAATGCTGGTGATTGTGGTGAGAGTGAATGATAGTGACGGAGGGTGAGTGTGAGTGACACTGTGCGTGCAAATGAAGATGACTTGTGAGTGTGAGAGTGACGCTGTGGTTTGTGTTGCCCCCCACAGGAAGGGCCAGAGGTCGCCGACGCCGGTGGGCCCGCCACCGGTGCTGCTGGACCAGCTGGCTGACCGCAAGGTGAAGGTGGGAGACAAGGCTCGCCTCACCCTCAAAGGTAAACCTTCTGTATACTCCCTCGGTCCAACAACTTGGGCTGGACGGTAGAGCGACGGTCTCGCTTCCTGCAGGTCGGCGTTCAATCCCCGACCGTCCGAGTGGTTGGGTACCATTCCTTCCCCCCGTCCCCCGTCCCATCCCGAATCCATATCCTGATCCATTCCAAGAGCTATATAGTCGTAATGGCTTGGCACTTTCCCCCCCTGATAAATCCCTCCCTCGGTTGACGCTAATACATGTCCATACAATCATACATAAGCAGGAGCAGATGGAAGTGTTGCTGTTTAGACTTGGTTTAACCCATCAGTAATACAAACTCCACCATGAATTATGTTCATGTGAACAAATCCACAAGGGCCGTGACGAGGATTCGAACCTGCGTCCGAGAGCATCCCAGACACTGCCTTAATCGACTGAGCTACGATTTGTGGAACGAACAAATCCCTTGTGGATTTGTTCATTTGATGCATCACGTGAGTGTGATCTCTGTGTGTTATGTTCATGGGGTTTGTAGTTTGTGTTCGAAGTTGTCATGGCGGGTAAGAATCATCAGATACGCAGTAGGGGAGCGCGCGCCAGAGGTCTTCTGAAGGCAATTTTTGCCTCGTCCTACCGCCCGCGGGATGGGTATGGGGTGCATAATAAAGGAAGAAATTGAATTGTCCTTCAGGCGAAACTTGCTCCATGCTTCTAGCCTATTTTCTAAATATTTATCTGTAGCATATTCCCCCCTGTGCTTCATTATATTTCAGGGCAGACGAAGATAGTCAGAAAGTTCAACATTCAATAAGCCCAGGCCAGATTCACGAAGCAGTTACGCACGCACTTACGAACCTGTACATCTTTTCTCAATCTTTGGCGGCTTTGTTTACAATTATTAAACAGTTAATGAGCTCCGAAGCACCAGGCGGCTGTTTA
Source organism: Procambarus clarkii (assembly GCF_040958095.1). Taxonomy (NCBI): domain Eukaryota; kingdom Metazoa; phylum Arthropoda; class Malacostraca; order Decapoda; family Cambaridae; genus Procambarus; species Procambarus clarkii. The sequence goes on from NC_091235.1 coordinate 8,626,189, forward strand.
TAACAATAACAACAGTTAACTGGTAAGTTGTCATGTTTGTAAACTGTTTAATAAATGTAACCAAAGCCGTCAAAGATTGAGGAAAGATGTACAGGTTCGTAAGTGCTTGCGTAACTGTTTCGTGAATCTGGCCCCTGGTCTAAAGCTGCTTCACTAACTAAACCGTGTCCACAGTGGAGACGCCGCCGGAGGTGTTGTCGGTGGCGTGGTACAACAACGGCAGGAAGGTGGAGGAGAGTGACAGGTACCGTCTTAGCGACGAGGGCGGGGGGCGATACATGCTCGAGATCTCTCACACCGAACTCGGCGACGACGGGGAATGGAAGGTCGTCATCAAAAACGAGGGCGGGTATTCCACGTCTTCCTGTAATCTTATTCTATCAGGTCAGTTCTGTTAGTTTTAGTGTGTGTGTGTGTGTGTGTGTATGTGTGTGTGTGTGTGTGTGTGTGTGTGTGTGTGTGTGTGTGTGTGTGTGTGTGTGTGTGTGTGTGTGTGTGTGTGTGTGTGTGTATATGTGTGTGTGTACTCACCTATTTGTACTCACCTATTTGTGCTTGCAGGATCGAGCATTGACTCTTGGATCCCGCCTTTCCAGCCATCGGTTGTTTACAGCAATGACTCCTGTCCCATTAACCTATCATACCTAATTTTTAAAAGTATGAATAGAGTTTGCTTCCACAACCTGTTCCCCAAGTGCATTCCATTTTTCCACTACTCTCACGCTAAAAGAAAACTTCCTAACATCTGTGTGTGTGTGTGTGTGTGTGTAATTACTTAAGTGTAATTATAGTGGTGGAATCGTGGTGTCGCTCTTGGTGTCCCGTCTTCCCAGCACTCTTTGTCGAATAACATTTTCAAAGTACTGACGGTTTTGACCTCCACCACTTCCTCACTTAGCTTATTCCAACCGTCTACCACTCTGTTGGCAAAAGAAAACTTCCTAAACTTTTTCGGCACCTTTATTTCCTTTGCTTGAATTTGCGTCCTTTTGTTCGTGATGTTGCTGGTTTCTGGAGTTCCTCTTTTTCAATTTGGTTGATTCTTGTTAGTATTTTGTAAGTGGTGATCATATCACCTCTTTTTCTTCTGTCTTCAAGTTTTGGCATGTTTAACGCCTCTAGTCTTTCCTCGTAACTCTTGTATTTCAGTTCCGGAAGCCATTTTGTAGCATGCCTTTGCACCTTTTCCAGTTTCCTTATGTGTTTCTTGAGATTTAGGCACCATACAACTGCTGCATATTCCAATTTTGGTCTCACAAAAGTCATGAACAGTTTCTTTAGTATTTCATCATCCATATAATTAAAAGCAAGTGTGAAGTTGGAAAGCGACGCATAAACTCCTCTCACAATGTTCTTTATGTGTTCCTCTGGCGACAGCTTACTATCCAAAACCACCCCTAGTTCTTGTTGATCATTAGGGCTCTGTAATTCCATTCCACATAATTTGTAAGTTGTGAGTGGTCTATTTTCTCCGATTCCATATTCCATAACATGGCATTTATACCCATTAAATTCCATTTAACACTTGAGGATCCAAAGTCTTACTTAATCTAGATCGAATCGAAGGGCATTACAATCGTCTGCGCCTCCTATCTTCCCCAGTATCTTAGCATCATCTCCAAACCTGTTCATATAATTCTGTATTCCTTCTGGTAGATCGTTTATATAGACAATGATCATTACTGGTGCAAGAAGTGAACCCTGTGGTACTCCGCTAGTAACACTCCTCCAGTCAGATACATTGTCTCTGATTACAGCTCTCATCTGTCTGTCAGTTAGAAAAATTTTCATCCATGTCAGAAGTCTCCCTGTCACCTCTCTAGCATGTTCCAGTTTCCAGAACAGCCTCTTGTGTGGGACTGTCATAAGCCTTTTTTAGGTCCAGATAGACACATTCAACCCAACCATCTTTTTCCTGTAGTATCTCTGTGGCTCTATCATAAAAAAACAAAGTAGATTTGTTACACAGGATCTTCTACTTTGAAAACCACACTGTCTGTCCGTTATTATGTCATTACTCTCTAGGTGTTCAACCTATTTGGCTTTGACTATTGTTTCTAGTGTTTTGACTACCACGCTTGTTAATGACACGGGTCTATAATTTAGAGGGTCCTCTCGGCTACCATTTTTATAGATTAGTATTATGTGTGTGTGTGTGTGTGTGTGTGTGTGTGTGTGTATGTGTGTGTGTGTGTGTGTGTGTGTGTGTGTGTATGTGTTTCTGCCTATTTACGTATTAATTTAAGGGACTTCTAATATACTTCATGCGATATATATATATATGTATAAATCTCAATATATTAATGAATTTAGGAGATGAGGATATTGGCGTGTTTACCCTGTGATGCATACAACATGGGCTTATCGTACACAGTTCCACGGAATTATCGAGCTCCCAGGTTCTTGGACAACCTGAGGGCGCTGCTGACGGATGAAGGGTTGGTGTCGTTCGAGTGCAAGGTGGTGGGGTACCCGACACCCATGCTGCAGTGGTTCAAGGACGACCAGGAGCTAAAGCCCGGCGACGTCTACCAGCTGTCCGGCACCAACTCCTTGGGTCAGTCTGTATATGTGTCTACTGCTGAGGTGCGGCCTCTTATGTATCTACATATATGTGTGTATATATGATTGTGTGAATTTATATACATGTATATACGTTTGCTTCATTGTGTTGTATGATTGCAAACAGTGTCACAATAACGGGACTGACAAATTTTACACCCAACCTACACATATGAAAATATAGGAAGTGAAGACGTTTCGCTCCAGGACGACCCGAAACGTCGTCACTGATTTGACTTTCAGATGTGTGGGTTGGGTGTCATATGTATGGGTTGGGTGTCAGATGTGTGGCTTTGGTGTCAGATGTGTGGCTTTGGTGTCAGATGTGTGGCTTTGGTGTCAGATGTGTGGCTTTGGTGTCAGATGTGTGGATTGGGTATCTAATTGCTTTACAGAGCCTTTGAATACGCGACATGATACCAATGATTTATTGAGGCCTTTATAAAAAAAAGTGTTATTTTCCTCTAAGCAAGTACTCGCCTTTACAAAAAACGTTTTCTTCTTATAGGCAAGTACTCGTGCATCGCGAGAAACTGCATGGGGGAAGCCCAGTCCACCGCTGAGCTCACGCTTGAGGATATCAAGTCGCACTTGAACGAGGAGGAGAAAGAGCAACTGCTGGCTACAAATGTTCCACCCAGGTTGGTGCCGTGAAGAAGTTCCACAGCTTGGATTGGGAGATTATCGTTCATCTTGGACTCTGGTTCGAGTCCAATAGTACTTGAAATCAACTTAGTTCTGCATTTTAAAGAAAATTAGTAATCCTGGTTTAAAGTGTTGTTTATGAAATTGAGTTATCTCGCGTTCTATTGTTTTTCCTGTGCAAATAAAGTGTTTTCCTTGTATAGAGCACATTAATATTGTATAGAAAAGCTGTGGCGGGGGGATATATCTTGGTGGGAAAGCTTCGCTGATGTGTAGCTTTTGTGGTGGGCAGGTTCATCCAGGGTCTCCGGAGTCGCGACGTCAAGATTGGCGACCCCATCAGACTGTCCGTGCAAGGTTAGTCACTTGCCCTGTCACGCCTTCCCTGGGCACTTTCCCCAGTCATCCTCCCAGTCACTTGCCCTGTCACGCCTTCCCTGGGCACTTTCCCCAGTCATCCTCCCAGTCACTTGCCCTGTCACGCCTTCCCTGGGCACTTTCCCCAGTCATCCTCCCAGTCACTTGCCCTGTCACGCCTTCCCTGGGCACTTTCCCCAGTCATCCTCCCAGTCACTTGCCCTGTCACGCCTTCCCTGGGCACTTTCCCCAGTCATCCTCCCAGTCACTTGCCCTGTCACGCCTTCCCTGGGCACTTTCCCCAGTCATCCTCCCAGTCACTTGCCCTGTCACGCCTTCCCTGGGCACTTTCCCCAGTCATCCTCCCAGTCACTTGCCCTGTCACGCCTTCCCTGGGCACTTTCCCCAGTCATCCTCCCAGTCACTTGCCCTGTCACGCCTTCCCTGGGCACTTTCCCCAGTCATCCTCCCAGTCACTTGCCCTGTCACGCCTTCCCTGGGCACTTTCCCCAGTCATCCTCCCAGTCACTTGCCCTGTCACGCCTTCCCTGGGCACTTTCCCCAGTCATCCTCCCAGTCACTTGCCCTGTCACGCCTTCCCTGGGCACTTTCCCCAGTCATCCTCCCAGTCACTTGCCCTGTCACGCCTTCCCTGGGCACTTTCCCCAGTCATCCTCCCAGTCACTTGCCCTGTCACGCCTTCCCTGGGCACTTTCTCCAGTCATCCTCCCAGTCACTTGCCCTGTCACGCCTTCCCTGGGCACTTTCCCCAGTCATCCTCCCAGTCACTTGCCCCGTCACGCCTTCCCTGGGCACTTTCCCCAGTCATCCTCCCAGTCACTTGCCCTGTCACGCCTTCCCTGGGCACTTTCCCCAGTCATCCTCCCAGTCACTTGCCCCGTCACGCCTTCCCTGGGCACTTTCCCCAGTCATCCTCCCAGTCACTTGCCCTGTCACGCCTTCCCTGGGCACTTTCCCCAGTCATCCTCCCAGTCACTTGCCCCGTCACGCCTTCCCTGGGCACTTTCTCCAGTCATCCTCCCAGTCACTTGCCCTGTCACGCCTTCCCTGGGCACTTTCTCCAGTCATCCTCCCAGTCACTTGCCCCGTCAAGCCTTCCCTGGGCACTTTCCCCAGTCATCCTCCCAGTCACTTGCCCTGTCACGCCTTCCCTGGGCACTTTCCCCAGTCATCCTCCCAGTCACTTGCCCTGTCACGCCTTCCCTGGGCACTTTCCCCAGTCATCCTCCCAGTCACTTGCCCTGTCACGCCTTCCCTGGGCACTTTCTCCAGTCATCCTCCCAGTCACTTGCCCTGTCAAGCCTTCCCTGGGCACTTTCCCCAGTCATCCTCCCAGTCACTTGCCCTGTCACGCCTTCCCTGGGCACTTTCTCCAGTCATCCTCCCAGTCACTTGCCCTGTCACGCCTTCCCTGGGCACTTTCCCCAGTCATCCTCCCAGTCACTTACCCTGTCACGCCTTCCCTGGGCACTTTCCCCAGTCATCCTCCCAGTCACTTGCCCTGTCACGCCTTCCCTGGGCACTTTCCCCAGTCATCCTCCCAGTCACTTACCCTGTCACGCCTTCCCTGGGCACTTTCTCCAGTCATCCTCCCAGTCACTTGCCCTGTCACGCCTTCCCTGGGCACTTTCCCCAGTCATCCTCCCAGTCACTTACCCTGTCACGCCTTCCCTGGGCACTTTCCCCAGTCATCCTCCCAGTCACTTGCCCTGTCACGCCTTCCCTGGGCACTTTCCCCAGTCATCCTCCCAGTCACTTACCCTGTCACGCCTTCCCTGGGCACTTTCTCCAGTCATCCTCCCAGTCACTTGCCCTGTCACGCCTTCCCTGGGCACTTTCCCCAGTCATCCTCCCAGTCACTTACCCTGTCACGCCTTCCCTGGGCACTTTCCCCAGTCATCCTCCCAGTCACTTGCCCTGTCACGCCTTCCCTGGGCACTTTCCCCAGTCATCCTCCCAGTCACTTACCCTGTCACGCATTCCCTGGGCACTTTCCCCAGTCATCCTCCCAGTCACTTGCCCTGTCACGCCTTCCCTGGGCACTTTCCCCAGTCATCCTTCCAGTCACCTTCCCCAGTCATCCTTCCAGTCACCTTCGCTGTCACTTGCCTTGTCATTTGCCGTGGCACCTTCCCTGTCACTTTCTTACGTTATCATCCCTGTCACAATTGTCCTCTCACCTCTGTCATTTTCCTGTCCATTGATATAAACATCAACGAAGACTCTCCATTATAGATAATTATGAAAACTGAATTAACACTTATTTTGTAGCTTTGTTAAAATTAACACAATGCTGAGCGCATGGCATGAGACCAAGACCCAGAAAATCATGAACAAATCCACAAGGGCCGTGACGAGGATTCGAACCTGCGTCCGGGAGCATCCCAGACACTGCCTTAATCGACTGAGCTACGACAGGGTTAAAGAGAGTTGAAACCGAAGTTCTACTGAACTTACTGGATCCCGTAGCCTCTCCGAGGCACAAACCAGGCTTTTACACAACTCCCTCCCTGCACCCGAGCTATGTCAATAGGCCGTTCTCCCTTTTCGTCTTTACATCATTACATCAGACAAGCATACTTCGGATATGCGATGAATGAAGAATGTTGATTTATAGTTCGATGGGACAGACCTTTGGGCTCATAACTTTTGTTCATGTATTGGTGTAGGTTATGCATGCTTATTCAGCCCGTTCTCTCGCCTAATACGTCGCGCTTGCGACGAAATCTACCATTCTATAAACAACATTATATAAGCGACGTGTTAGGACAAATTAAAGCAGCTTAATATTAATGTTTTGTTAAACCTCGTTGTGGATAGGTTAGGTGGGTTGCTTGGGTTTGTAAGTTCCTGGTTAGGCCAAACAATTATATTTTTTTTACGGAGTGTCAAATAGTAATTAGTTTTATTAGTGAATTAGTAGCAGTTAGCATTGAGGCTGATTATAGAATTAGGATTTTCAATTCAACGCGCCGTTGACTGTAATTATTAGCGATGTCGGGTTAGTTATTGAATAATGTATGAGCATAAGTAACCAGCTGATCTCTCCCGTTACTTCCTGTGACCTCCTGTGACCTCCTGTGACCGCAGTGACGGTGACGCCGACGCCGGTGATCACCTGGTACCACGAGGACGAGATGCTCGCTGAGAGCCCCAAGTACCACATGTCCAGCGACGCCCCGGGCACCTTCCACCTGGACGTGTCCCACCTCGATATCTCCGACCAGGTGAGCCTTCCTTCCCTCCTTCCCTCCCTCCGCTATCTTCCTCTGAAGGACCACACCAGATCGGTAAATTCAGAGGGTAGCGGAATAGGTTCGAACTATGGTTAAATATGAGTAATGTTAAGAATAGATGGGGAAGCGTGGGATATACAAAGATTATATGGTAAAGAATGGGATATAACTATGCTTGATGCACTTATAATTTATATAGTGTACGTTTATCGAATGAGTTATTTCTGCAGTAATGTCATACCTAGCTTGGCTCTACTGGACCATTCGTGTTTGAATGCCTTTGTAATAAGATAATAAACTCATTCGGGAATCGAGTCACACTGTGTTGACCACACTGTGTTGACCACACTGTGTTGACCACACTGTGGTGACCACACTGTGTTGACCACACTGTGGTGACCACACTGTGTTGACCACACTGTGGTGACCACACTGTGTTGACCACACTGTGGTGACCACACTGTGTTGACCACACTGTGGTGACCACACTGGGTTCCCCTCGCAGGGAGAGTGGAAGTGTGTGGCGGGGAACGACTTCGGCCACAGCGTCACGGCGGCCTCCATCAAGCTGGTGATCCCGAGACACTACAAGAAACCCGTCTTCTTGGAGCCTCTCCAGGCGGTGCTCTCGCAGGAGGGCACCGTCAACCTCGAGTGTAAGGTGAGACTCAACACCTGTGTGGAGGACTCAACACCTGCTTCACTTAACACATGTTCTACAAACTGTTGTATTATGATCACTATTATAGCGTTATTTAATCATCAACATTTCCGTTCATTCATCACTTTACGAGATGTTTAGGAGACAATAATATCACGAGCCACTTTTCCTTTATTGAATCATACATACCCTTAGTGCTCGATGGAAATAATCTTTCATGTATATGTATCTTGAATGATACTCAAGGTACATGTATATGTATCTTGAAAGGTACTCAGGTACATGTATATGTATCTTGAAAGGTACTCAGGTACATGTATATGTATCTTGAAAGATACTCAAGGTACATGTTTATGTATCTTGAAAGATACTCAAGGTACATGTTTATGTATCTTGAACGATACTCAAGGTACATTTATATGTATCTTGAAAGATGCTCAAGGTACATGTATATGAATCTTGAAAGATACTCAAGGTACATGCATATGTATCTTGAAAGATACTCAAGGTACATGTTTATGTATCTTGAAAGATACTCAAGGTACATGTTTATGTATCTTGAAAGATACTCAAGGTACATGTTTATGTATCTTGAAAGATACTCAAGGTACATGTTTATGTATCTTGAACGATACTCAAGGTACATTTATATGTATCTTGAAAGATGCTCAAGGTACATGTATATGAATCTTGAAAGATACTCAAGGTACATGTATATGTATCTTGAAAGATATTCAAGGTACATGTATATGTATCTTGAAAGATACTCAAGGTACATGTATATGTATCTTGAAAGATACTCAAGGTACATGTTTATGTATCTTGAAAGATACTCAAGGTACATGTTTATGTATCTTGAAAGATACTCAAGGTACATGTTTATGTATCTTGAACGATACTCAAGGTACATTTATATGTATCTTGAAAGATGCTCAAGGTACATGTATATGAATCTTGAAAGATACTCAAGGTACATGCATATGTATCTTGAATGATACTCAAGGTACATGTATATGTATCTTGAAAGATACTCAAGGTACATGTATATGTATCTTGAATGATACTCATGGTACATGTGTATGTATCTTGAAAGATACTCAAGGTACATGTATATGCATCTTGAAAGATACTCAAGGTACATGTTTATGTATCTTGAAAGATACTCAAGGTACATGTATATGTATCTTGAAAGATACTCAAGGTACATGTATATGTATCTTGAAAGATACTCAAGGTACATGTATATGTATCTTGAAAGATACTCAAGGTACATGTATCTGTATCTTGAAAGATACTCAATGGTACATGTATATGTATCTGGAAAGATACTCAAGGTACATGTATATGTATCTTGAAAGATACTCAAGGTACATGTATATGTATCCTAACATTTAAAAAAAACTGCTTATACAGTAATTGATGAACATGTTCAGTTCACTATCGCCCAAAGAACAATAGATAAAGCACAATGAAATCACAGAAATATAATGTGTTTATGAGACAGTATTGAGAGACATACAATGGGATCGAACTTTATCCTTCCTCAATTATGGTGTTTTTGCTTACATTTATTAAATAGTTTGAGCTCCGAAGCATTACAAGGTTATTCATAATAATAATAACTTCGTGTTCTTATGTTTCCACACTCATCAAATTGTTTAATAATTGTAAGCAAAACCGCTATTATTAAGTGAAGATATAGAGGCTTCGTAAGTGGTTGCATAAATGATTGATGAATCCTGGGTCAGGGATGCAGGTTCGACCCCATTTTACGACCTCAATATTTTTCCTTGACCCAAAATCTCCAATATGTCATCAGGGAGGAGATCCGCTGACGGGTTGGGAATGATTACATAATTAGTGCTATTATCTACTCTCTATCCAGGTTAGGTTAAGGTTTGGTTATGTTAGGTTAGATTTCATTACATTTGGTTACGTTAATATAGTATATTTTGACGATAATGTGAAATATAGAATTCAAATTTTATTTCAGTGTGCCCGAAAATTCCCTTTACAGACAACCAAATTCTTGAAAAACTTTTTCAGCATACACTTTTTATATTTTTAGCCAACGATTTATATTAGAATAATGTTATGACTTGAGAATAGTCTCTGTTTACGACAACGGTTCATTTGCCAGTTTACACGTAGACTATTACTAGAACGGCAATATGCTTTCAAACCATCATAAATATTTAGGTAACTATTCAGGTGGTTTGAAGGGGGAAGGAGGGAAGGGGAGTTGTGGTTTCTCATGGTAATGGACTGCTGTGAGGACGGGCTCCAAATCTAACATATTGGGAAGAGATATAAGGAAGAACATAAGAATAAACGTAACCGCAGAAGGCCTATTGGCCCATACAAGGCAGCTTCAATTTATAACCACCCAATCCCACTCATATACATGTCCAACCCACGGTTGAAACAATCACGGGACCCCACCTCCACCACGTTACGCGATAACTGCTTCCACAAATCAACAACCCTGTTACCGAACCAGTATTTACCCAGGTCTTTGCTATAAGAAGCTATATGTGGTGCTGCTGCCCCCCTCTCTCCCCAGGTGATCGGGGTGCCCCAGCCGGTGCTCAAGTGGTACAAGGACGGCACGGCGCTGCAACCGGGAGACATCCACAGGATTATTAGCGGGGAGGATGGTACCTGCTGCCTGGGCACCTACACCTGTGAGGCCTTCAACGTCATGGGCTCCTCCTCCTCCTCCGCTGCCCTCCTCGGCTTCGAGGGTGAGTTGCTGCACCTCGAGGAACCTTCCCTCTGCCATCACCTGGTTCATACTGTGTCATAACGTGGTTCATAATGTGTCATAAGGTGGTTCATGTGTCATAATACGCCTTAACGGTTCATAATGTGTCATAACGTGGGTCAAAATATATCTTGGCGTGAGCATGCAGAAAGAAGACTTGGGTATACATTTAGAGGAATGCACATTGAGCTAAGGCGGCACTTGCTGTGTCCTCAAGATGTGAGCAACATGACCTCTTGCTTGTTCTTAGCTCTGTTGTTTGGATTCTAAGACCACTCTCATTATGAAATATGAATATACCACGATAAGTAGTTTTTTATTTCAGAACTATTACTTTTCTTAGCTTAATAATGTTAAAACATCATCCTCGTGGATAGTAAGGAAGTGTATCAGTACGATGGATATATACACATATACATATGTAGAATGTATATGTTATCATAAATAACTTTTTGCAAAAAACAGTTTCTTGGCGATCACTTTTTGAGCATATACCTGGAGCATACCTGGAGAGGTTCTGGGAGTTCTATTCCCCAAGCCCGGCCTGAGGCCAGGCTGCACTTGTGATAACTTGGTCCAGCAGGCTGTTGGAGCGGCCCACAGGCCCACATATCCACCACAGACTGTCCGGTACTTCTTGCAAGAACTTATCTAAGTGCCTCTTGAATACACCCACATTTGTTCCGTCAGTATTTCTAATGCTTGCTGGGAGGGTGTTGAACAGCCGTGGACCTCTGATATTCAGTGTTCTTTGATTTTGCCTATGGCACCTCTACTCCTCACTGGTTCTATTCTGCATTTCCTTCCGTATCTTTCGTTCCAGTATGTTATTCTATTGTGCAAATTTGGGACTTGGCCTTCAAGTATTTTCCAAGTATATATTATGCAATATCTTTCTCGTCTCCTTTCCAGAGAGTAAATTTTTGAGAACTTTGAGACGGTCTCAATAATTTAGATCACCATACAGCATATGGTGTGCGTGTGTATGTCTTCCACCATCGCTTACAGGACTGGGTATATGGTACAGGACGGGTAGATGTTATATGGCAATATGCAGGCAACAGGCAATATGGGTATGGAGTACAGGAAGGGCATGGAGCACAGGACGGGTATGGGTACATGGTTCTGGATGGTTATGTGGATCAGGACGCGTATGGAGTACAAGATGGATATGTGGTTTATGATGGCTGTGGGGTTCAGTGCGGATATGGAGTACTTAATAATTGAACTAAACTATGGAAACCAAATTATATTCACATGTTCATTTCAGACAAACTGCTACAAAGAGAAGGAGACAAGATGGCGGAAGCTGTGGGGTTGGCGGACGCGCGAGGCATCGCAAGGAATCCTTCCCTGTCCACCATCAACGAGGAGCGCTCCTCCCAGATCTCCGTCTACGAGTCTGCTGTGTCCGAGGCGTCGGGAGACGAAGAGAGAGCAGACATTTCCGTCAGCATTGATGGCCGGGAAGTCTCGCTCTCACTCTACGAAACGCCAGATATTTCGGAGGCGGAAGCTAAGCAGATTGCAGAGATCTACGCTGATGAAATCTCCGATCATTTGTCGGGTACATTCCATTTTGTGAAGGTGGATTCCCTTTGTACGGAACGGGATTCCATTGGAGTTATATGCCGTGTAGTTAGAACACGTATTTTTTTATTTATTAGAATACTGATTAACAAATGATATATCATGTAAAACCCTGTAATATGAATTATGATTTGCAAGGAAAACTAATGTTTCTTCACATTTTTATGTTAGCTGCATATGTGATTAGTTTTGCTTTATCTGGCGTTACTGTTGCAGCTCACGAGAGTAATCAGGCAGAGCTACCTCCTCTTCGCTTCACACGAGAGACGTCTCGCAAGGGTCCACTCATCATGGAAGCCATGGTGATCGACGTCGAGAACGAGGCATTTGACGAGTACATGAGCATGGCTGACATTGTCTACGACGATGCTCGCACGGAGGCTGACGTGGAGGAGCTGTCCGCTATGGAAGCTGTGGTTGTCGAAGAGAGGGAGGCATTGCGCTCTGATATTGCTGATCTGCCCGAGATGGAGGTGTGGGAGGAGGAACACCTGTCAACACACACGGTATCGGCGGAGGGCAAGGCTGTGGCTCACATCAGCCAACAAGACGTTCTTCAACATGATCTTCGATCTCTTAGTGAGCAGGGTATAAGTTTACTACGAGAGCACGGTGAAGAGAAACGTGTTGTTGGCCGAGGTGAGGCCCTGGGTGTTGAGGAGCCACAGGTGATGAGTGCTGCAGCTAAGTCATTCATCACTGAGAAAGCTCACAGAGCTGTGGCAGAAGCTCGCGAGATTCCAGGTCTGAAAGTCGCTCAAAAAGAAGAACAAGCTGTATTGTCAGGCATCGGAAGCTTATTGAAAAGCGAGAAAGTGGAGAGAGTTCAAGCCAAGCGGTCTATTGAGGCTCGTGAGGCGGCAGTGGCAGAGCAACAACAGTATCTGTCTGAGGAAGGAACGCTCTCAGACATAACTCATATTGGCCAAGTTCTTGAACGATATCCAAGCTTTGTTACACAAGAGGCAGTGGCGGTGACCTCTCCAGAAGCGCTGGAACAAGCCAAGTCAATAAAGTCTGAAGAAAGGCCATCAAAGAAAGCCAAAACAGCTTCTGTAAAGAAAACTCAAGTTGAAGGTGTAACGGCGATTATTCAGTCACCTGAAATTTATGAAGGAGATGCAAAACTGTTGTCTGAGCAACAAATAAAATCTGAACAAGCTAAAGCTGTTATTTCGGAGCAAAAAGGTTACAATGTTACCAGCGCTGAGGTTATGGAAGATGTCGGCACTTTCGAAGGTGAAGCAGCAAGCCTTCAACATGCCCGAATGAAGGAAGCCACCCAGCGACAGGCTGTTATGATGGAGGAAGCCGACGTTGTTAGCGGTCAAGCTCCGGAGAGTCTGAAGGTGAAACAGGCCAAAACTCAGAAGGCAAAGGCTGGTGTAGTTTCCGCCACTGGCGTAGCTCAGCAACAGGAACAAGGATATTATACCGCTGCCCAGGACATTCCTGAATATTTCCAGGCCGAAGAGACTGAGGCCGATATAAGCGAATTGCATTCCATGTTGGAACCTATGCAACAAGCCGAACAATATGGATACGAACATGCAGAGGCCTTTGTGGGCTATACTCCAGAGCAACAAATGGCAATGCAATTAGATCCTAGCTATCGTGAGGCTTTAGCTGTGTCTGCCAGAGAAGGATATTACCAAGCTGATGAGCTTGCTTTAATGAGTGGGGAGGAGACCCAGGCTTATGCTCACCAGACTCTTCACGAGGCTGTGGAAGGCTACGAGCAGGTTGGAATTTCAGGCGACATCAGAGATATGACTGACTATATGCGTGCTATGAGTGATAGAGCCCAAGTCTTGACTGATACAACCAGAGAGGCACTTGTGGTACACGAGGCTGATGTTGACTATGCAAATCTTAACGTCTTTAACAAAGAAGACATGTCACAAATGTTGACAGTGGCCGAAGAACGAAGCGGATCACTGGCAGAATGTATTGTGGTGCAAGAGGCTGACTTGCAGTCAGAAGCAGCAATTATATCACAGCGGCCGGCTGCTCAGCCGGAAAGAGCTGTGGCTGGCATTGTTGAGGGTGCCGCAGAATCTGCTACAGTGGGCGAGCCACCTTTAATAGCAGAAATGGCTGCTGGTAAAGATGGAGTGCAAAAGACCCCAGAAGCCAGAGAGAAAAAACGGTCAGCAGCTGAATCTGCCTCCGAAGAGGAAATGGTTATAGCGTCACCTAAAAGTCAATCAGGTGTGATATCTCAGGCGGATGAAACAGTGGCAAAGAAAGCCAGAATTGAAGAGGAAACTAAAGAAGACATCAAGTCACAAGGTGACAAAGAGGCTGTAGCTGCAGTAGCTGGCTTGACACCGGAACAGATTCAAGCCAGAAAGGAAGAACTCAAGGCAAAAATGGAAATTCTTAGAGCAAGAAAAGATAACGAACTTGCTAGAACCCCAAGCAGTGAGTCTCTCACCTCAGAATCGCTTGAAACTGAAGAGCCTAAACTTGTTAAGGTAGAGGACAAATCTGACGACAAAACCAAAAGGAAAACTGAAGTAGACAAACCTGATCAGCCGTCCGATGATACTGAAGAAATTAATGCAGAAGGGGACCAATCTGCACAGAAAAAACGTAAAGCAAGTGATGAACCAACAATGAAAGAAGCTGAAATTTTGGAGGAAGATATCCTTACTGAAGAAACTTCAGATTATAAAGTAAAGAAAGTAAAGTCTGCTAAAGTCATTACCCCTGAGGCTGAATCTGCTTCACAGCAAGAAAAGATTAAGCACGATAAGAAAGTCGGGACTCAGGAAAAGGACGTTTCTGAGGAAAAAATGGTTTCCCCCGAAAAAAGTAGTAAAGATGATAAAAGTGCTTCAGTTAAGAAGAAACAAAAAGCAGATGACTTGCCCCAAGAAGAGGGTGTGTCTTTAAAAGAAGATTTACCACTGAAGACAAAGGAGCAGAAAATCGGTACATCTGAAGAAAAACGAGCTGCAACTGAAGACAAATCTGCACCTCAGGAAAAGGCTGCCACAGCGGAAGGGGTTTTGGAACAAGAGGTTGAAATTTCTGAGGAAAAAACAGTGCCTAAGAAAAAGTTGAGCGTCGTTGAAAGTATGAAATCGACATTAGCTGCTAAAGTTTCTGAATTAAAATCATCTGTAGCAACGGCGATTGGATTGAAAGTGGCTAAAGTTGAAGAAATTGTTCCACCAAAAGAGTCTGCTAATGACCTGAATGTTCCTGCTGATGCCGAGAAGGTTGATGTTGTCGTGGGTAAAGAGACCTGTAGCGGTGACACAGAAGCAGGTGTTGCTTTACACTCTACCGTAGAAAAAGTGGCTGAGTCTCAGGCAATTACTGACGAGAAAAAACAGGAAGCAGTGTCTTTGAAAGATAGCTTGGCTGCAAAGAAAGAAGAAATTTTAGCCAAAAAGCAAGAACTGCTCGCTAAACAGGAAGCTGCCATGAAGCAGCGAGAAGCCAGTGAAGAACCTTCCAGTGAACTGACGACAACCAGTGAAATAAGCACAGATACTTCCAGTGGTATGGAAACGTACGTGGAATTGAAGAAGCCAGGAAAAGATGCAACTGAAAGTAAGGTGTCCTCGACAAATGGAGAACCGACGGGGTCAGACCAGGCATACAAAGAGTCCACAATATCGTCTGATGCAACAGTATCCTTGAAAAAGGGTAAGACTTACGGCAAGGATGAAGCTACAGCTGAACTTTCGTTAGAATTGAATGGAAAGAAAGAAATACAGACGTTTATTGGCCTTGAAGAGTCTTTGAAGGAAACAGAATTACAATTTCTGAAGACTACAAAAGTTATGGAAGCAGCATTAGGAGAAGCTTCCAGCATATTTGAAAGCACAGAGGAACTTGAAGGGCATAAGGTCAAGGTGTTAGAAAGGAAAGCTGAACTACTAGAAACTACTGACGAAGGTTTTGTCGTTGATGGCAAAGTTCAGCAAACGTTATCCGACGTTGCTGCAAAGAAAGGAGAAGCAAAAATCACTGAATATTCTGAAAGCTCTTCAGTGCTAGATACTACTGAAGCGAGAGTTGCCAAAGAATTACAAAAAGAAGAGGAAACTGTCACTTCTGTTAAGAAGGAAGACCTTGTAAAAACAGAGCAAGACAAAAAAACACAAATCAAGGAGGATGCAGAAGCTCCTACATTAGTCGAAACGGTGGACAGAAAAGACCAAACAGTCGTCTCCACGGAGGATAAAAAAGTCAAATCTCCAGACGCTCTCTGCAAAGATGAAGTGAAAGAAGGAAAATCCCCAGAATCTGTCTCGGTAGATGATAGCGTCGAAGTTTATGTTG
Source organism: Procambarus clarkii (assembly GCF_040958095.1). Classification (NCBI taxonomy): domain Eukaryota; kingdom Metazoa; phylum Arthropoda; class Malacostraca; order Decapoda; family Cambaridae; genus Procambarus; species Procambarus clarkii. Next base: position 8,642,324 of record NC_091235.1, read on the forward strand.
TCGAGGCTGAAGGCAAAATGGAACAATATGATAAGTCCACTGTCTCAACAGATGCATCAGTGTCGCTGAAGAAGAAGGAACAGACTCTCGGGAGCGGCGAGGCTTCAGCGAATCTCTTAATTGACCTAGAAGCAAAGGAGAGAGGAAAGAGTCTTACACTTGAAGTTGTCTCCAAGGACGATAAAACAGCTAAGTCTCCCAAAGCTGTTTCAAAAGATGATGATAAAGCAAAATCTCCTGAAACTATTTCCGAGGATGAAAAGAAAGCCAAGTCTCCGGGGGTTGACTCTAAGAAAGATGCCATGAAGGAACTCGAGGAAGCTAAATTGATGGCGGTAGAAGAGAAAGAAACTAAAATTGATGCCAAAGCCGCCTTGAAGCTTAAAGATGAAGATAAGGAAGCCCAATCGTCTGAAACTGTCCCCAAGGATGAAGTTAAGAAAGCCCAGTCTCCTGCAACCGTCCTCGAGGATGAAGTTAAGACAGCCAAATCTGATGTTCTCATTAAGGAAGATGTAAAAGAAGCCAAATCTCCTGAATCTGTCTCCGTAGATGATACCAATAGAGTTTATGTTATGCTGCCTGAAGGCAAATCGGAAGAATATGAGGAGACTGCAGTCTCAACAGATGCATCAGTGTTGCTGAAGAAGAAAGGCCAGACCTTCGGGAGCGGAGAGGCTTCAGCAGATCTCTCACTAGACCTTGATCCCAAGAAGAAAGGAGAGAGACTTGCACTGGAAGCTGTCTCCAAGGATGATCAGACTGTCAAATCTCCCGAAGCTGTCACCAAGGATGATAAGAAAGCCAAATCCACAGAAGCAGTATCTGGGGATGAAACGAAGAAAGAGAAATCCCCCAAAGATGTTCTCAGGGATGAAGTCAGTGTAGACATACCTCCCGAAGCCGTATCCAAGGATGATAAGGAAGGAAAATCTCCTGAAACAATATCCAAGGATGTTTGCAAAACTAAATCTCCCGAGACTGTCTCTGACGATGATAAAAAAGCTAAATCTCCTGAGGTTGTATCTAAGGGTGACAAGAAAGCCAAATCCCTCGAGGCTGACTCTGTAGATGATGCCAGCAAGATTTATGTTGCGCAACCGCAAGACAAAACTGAAGCATATGAGGAGTCCGCTGTCTCGACTGATGCGTCAGTGTCGCTGAAGAAAAAGGGCCAGACCTTCAGAAGCGGCGAGGCTTCAGCAGATCTCTCACTAGACCTTGAAACCAAGGAGAGAGGAGAGACACCTGCACTTGACGCTGTCTCCAAAGCTGATAAGACAGCCAAGTTCCCCGAAACTGCTTCAAAAGATATGACGGCTAAATCTCTTGAAGATGTTCTCAAGGATGATGAGAGTGCAACCAAAGCTCCCGAAGGTGTCTCAAAAGATGATAAGAAAGGCAAATCTCCTGAAGCTATTTCCATGGATGAAAAGAAAGCCAAGTCTCCTGAGGTTGTCTCCAAGAAAGACAAATCCCCCGAGGCTGTCTCTAAGAAAAATGCCAAGGAGGAACGAGAGGAGTCTAAATTGAAGGAGATAGGAGAGAAAGGAGAGATATCCGACGCCAAGGAGAGCAAGAAACCAAATATAATCGATAAGGATGCCAAGAGTATTAAAGACTCCAAGGAAGTCTCCACGAAGCTTAAAGAAGAAGATAAGGAAGCCGAAGCTTCTGATCTCCAGGACGGTAAAAAGCCAAGCATTAAGCCAGGTGACGCCCAGACGGTCAAGGACGCCCAAAAAGCAGTTAAGGACAGAGCGGAGAAAGTCGAAGCCCTCGAAGGAAAGGAAACAGCTGCTCAGGCCACCCAGGCAGCAAAAGCCGAGCTGAATGACGAGGACAGGAAGGCCAAGTCTCCAGAAGGAGAAATCAGTGAGCAGCCTAGCCTTCAGAAAGAGGATGCTGAGACTGCCAAGAGGGCTGAAGAGAAGGCTAAATTAAAAGGAGCGGCTGTAGCGAAGGAGGCAGAGAAGCCCAAGTCTGTGAAGGAAGATGAAACTAAATCTAAATTGAAGGAAGAAAAGTCTGGCATAATGGAAGTAGACAAAGCCAAGTCTGTAGAAGAAGAAGATAAAGCTAAGTCTAAATTGATGAAAGAAAAGGGTGAAGTAAATGAAGACAGAGGCATGTCTGCTAAGGAAGCTGAGGACAAGGCTAAATTGACAGAGGAAAAGGCTGAAATAAAAGAAGCAGACAAATCAAAGTCTGCTGAAGATGGTGACAAGTCTAAATTGAAAGAAGAAAAGACTGAAGACAAGTCTAAGTTGAAAGAAAAAATGGCTGAAGTTAAAGAAGCAGAAAGAGACAAGTCTGTTACAGAAGATGAAGCAAAGACTAAATTGAAAGAAGAGAAAGCTGGAGTAAAAGACGATAAAGACAAGTCTGACACGAAAGGTGTAGACAAGTCTAAATTGAAAGAAGAAAAGGCTGAAGTAAATAAAGCAGACGATGCCAAATCCACCAAGGAACTTGAAGATAAGTCTAGGTTGAAAGAAGAAAAAGACGAGGACAAGTCTGAACTAAAAAAAGAAAGGGCTGAAGAAAAGTCTCACTTGAAAGAAGAAAAGGCTGGAGTAAAAGAAGAAGACAAAGCAAAGTCTGCTAAGGAACCTGAAGACAAGTCTAAATTGACAGAACAAAAGGCTGACGAAAAGTCTAAATTGACAGAAGAAAAGCCTGAAGACAAGACTAAATTGAGAGAAAAGGTTGAAGACAAACCTAAATTGAAAGAAGATGAGGCCAAGTCTAAACTGAAAGAGGATGAGGCCAAGTCTAAACTGAAAGAAGACGAGGCCAAGCCTAAAGTGAAAGAAGACGAGGCTAAGACTAAAGTGAAAGAAGAAGAGGCCAAGCCTAAAGTGAAAGAAGAAGAGGCCAAGCCTAAAGTGAAAGAAGAAGAGGCCAAGCCTAAAGTGAAAGAAGACGAGGCCAAGCCTAAAGTGAAAGAAGACGAGGCCAAGCCTAAAGTGAAAGAAGAAGAAGCCAAGCCTAAAGTGAAAGAAGAGGCCAAGCCTAAAGTGAAAGAAGAAGAGGCCAAACCTAAAGTGAAAGAAGAGGAGGCCAAGCCTAAAGTGAAAGAAGAAGAAGAAGGCAAGCCTAAAGTGAAAGAAGAAAAAGCTAAGCCTAAAGAAAAAGAAGAAGAAGAGCCCAAGCCTAAAGTGAAAGAAGAAGAGGCCAAACCTAAAGTGAAAGAAGAAGAGGCCAAGCCTAAAGTAAAAGAAGAAGAGGGCAAGCTTAAAGTGAAAGAAGAAGAGGCCAAGCCTAAAGTGAAAGAAGACGAGGCCAAGCCTAAAGTGAAAGAAGACGAGGCCAAGCCTAAAGTGAAAGAAGAAGAGGCCAGGCCTAAAGTGAAAGAAGAAGAGGCCAAGCATAAAGTGAAAGAAGAAAAGGCTAAGCCTAAAGAGAAAGAAGAAGAGGCCAAGCCTAAAGTGAAAGAAGAAGAGGCCAGGCCTAAAGTGAAAGAAGAAGAGGCCAAGCCTAAAGTGAAAGAAGAAAAGGCTAAGCCTAAAGAGAAAGAAGAAGAGGCCAAGCCTAAAGTGAAAGAAGAAGAGGCCAAACCTAAAGTGAAAGAAGAAGAGGCCAAGCCTAAAGTGAAAGAAGACGAGGCCAAGCTTAAAGTGAAAGAAGAAGAGGCCAAGCCTAAAGTGAAAGAAGAAGAGGCCAAACCTGAAGTGAAAGAAGAAGAGGCCAAGCCTAAAGTGAAAGAAGACGAGGCCAAGCCTAAAGTGAAAGAAGAAGAAGAGGCCAAGCTAAAAATGAATGAAGAAGAGGCCAAGGCTAAAGTGAAAGAAGAAGAAGAAGGCAAGCTTAGAGTGAAAGAAGAAGAGGCCAAGCCTAAAGTGAAAGAAGAAGACGCCAAGCCTAAAGTGAAAGAAGAAGACGCCAAGCCTAAAGTGAAAGAAGTAGAGGGCAAGTCAAAAGTGAAAGAAGAGGAGGCCAAGGCTAAAGTGAAAGAAGAGGAGACCAAGCCTAAAGTGAAAGAAGAAGAGGCCAAGGCTAAAGTGAAAGAAGAGGAGGCCAAGCCTAAAGTGAAAGAAGAGGCCAAGCCTAAAGTGAAAGAAGAAGAGGCCAAGTCTAAAGTGAAAGAAGAGGAGGCCAAGTCTCAAGTGAAAGAAGAAGAGGCCAAGTCTAAAGTGAAAGAAGAAGAGGCCAAGCCTAAAGTGAAAGAAGAAGAAGAGGCCAAGCTAAAAATGAATGAAGAAGAGGTCAAGGCTAAAGTGAAAGACGAGGCCAAGGCTAAAGTAAAAGAAGAAGAGGGCAAACCTAAAGTGAAAGAAGAAGAGGCCAAGCCTAAAGTGAAAGAAGAAAAGGCCAAGCCCAAAGTGAAAGAAGAAGAGGCCAAGCCTAAAGTGAAAGAAGAAGAGGCCAAGCCTAAAGTGAAAGAAGAAGAGGCCAAGGCTAAAGTGAAAGAAGAAGAGGCCAAGCCTAAAGTGAAAGAAGAAGAGGCCAAGCCTAAAGTGAAAGAAGAAGAAGAGGCCAAGCCAAAAGTGAAAGAAGAAGAAGAGGGAAAGCCTAAAGAGAAAGAAGTAGAGGGCAAGTCTAAAGTGAAAGAAGAAGAGGCCAAGGATAAAGTGAAAGAAGAGGAGGCCAAGCCTAAAGTGAAAGAAGAGGCCAAGCCTAAAGTGAAAGAAGAAGAGGCCAAGCCTAAAGTGAAAGAAGAAGAAGGCAAGCTTAAAGTGAAAGAAGAAGAAACCAAGCCTAAAGTGAAAGAAGAAGAGGCCAAGCTTAAAGTGAAAGAAGGAGAGGCAAAGCCTAAAGTGAAAGAAGAAGAGGTCAAGCCTGAAGTGAAAGAAGAAGAGGTCAAGCCTGAAGTGAAAGAAGAAGAGGTCAAGCCTAAAGTGAAAGAAGAAGAGGCCAAGACTAAAGTGAAAGAAGAGGAAAAGCTTAAAGTGAAAGAAGACGAGGCCAAGCCTAAAGTGAAAGAAGAAGAGGCCAAGCCTAAAGTGAAAGAAGAAGAGGCCAAGCCTAAAGTGAAAGAAGAAGAGGCCAAGGCTAAATTGAAAGAAGAAGAGGCCAAGACTAAAGTGAAAGAAGAGGAGGCCAAGCCTAAAGTGAAAGAAGAAGAGGCCAAGCTTAAAGTGAAAGAAGAAGAGGCCAAGCTTAAAGTGAAAGAAGAAGAGGCCAAGCCTAAAGTGAAAGAAGAAGAGGCCAAGCCTAAAGTGAAAGAAGAAGAGGCCAAGCCTAAAGTGAAAGAAGAGGAAGCCAAAGCTAAAGTGAAAGAAGAGGAGGCCAAGGCTAAAGTGAAAGAAGAAGAGGGCAAGGCTAAAGTGAAAGAAGAGGAAGCCAAGCCTAAATTGAAGAAAGAGGAGGCCAAGGCTAAAGTGAAAGAAGAGGATGCCAAGGCTAAATTGAAAGAAGAGGAGGATGCCAAGGCTAAATTGGAAGAAGAGGAGGCCAAGGCTAAATTGAAAGAAGAGGAGGCCAAGGCTAAAGTGAAAGAAGAGGAGGCCAAGCCTAAATTGAAGAAAGAGGAGGCCAAGGCTAAAGTGAAAGAAGAGGATGCCAAGGCTAAATTGAAAGAAGAGGAGGATGCCAAGGCTAAATTGAAAAAAGAGGAGGCCAAGGCTAAAGTGAAAGAAGAGGAGGCCAAGGCTAAAGTGAAAGAAGAGGAGGCCAAGGCTAAATTGAAAGAAGAGGAGGCCAAGGCTAAAGTGAAAGAAGAGGAGGCCAAGGCTAAATTGAAAGAAGAGGAGGCCAAGGCTAAAGTGAAAGAAGAGGAGGCCAAGGCTAAATTGAAAGAAGAGGAGGCCAAGGCTAAATTGGAAGAAGAGGAGGATGCCAAGGCTAAATTGAAAGAAGTGGAGGCCAAGGCTAAATTGAAAGAAGAGGAGGCCAAGGCTAAAGTGAAAGAAGAAGAGGCCAAGGCTAAAGTGAAAGAAGAGGAAGCCAAGGCTAAATTGAAAGAAGAGGATGCCAAGGCTAAAGTGAAAGACGAAGAGGCCAAGGCTAAAGGGAAGAAAGAGGAAGCCAAGGCTAAAGTAAAAGAAGAGGAGGCCAAGGCTAAATTGAAAGAAGAGGAGGCCAAGGCTAAATTGAAAGAAGAGGAGGCCAAGGCTAAATTGAAAGAAGAGGAGGCCAAGGCTAAATTGAAAGAAGAGGAGGCCAAGCCTAAAGTGAAGAAAGAGGAGGCCAAGGCTAAAGTAAAAGAAGAGGAGACCAAGGCTAAATTGAAAGAAGAGGAGGCCAAGGCTAAATTGAAAGAAGAGGAGGCCAAGGCTAAATTGAAAGAAGAGGAGGCCAAGGCTAAATTGAAAGAAGAGGATTCCAAGCCTAAATTGAAGAAAGAGGAGGCCAAGGCTAAAGTAAAAGAAGAGGAGGCCGAGGCTAAATTGAAAGAAGAGGAGGCCAAGGCTAAATTGAAAGAAGAGGATTCCAAGCCTAAATTGAAGAAAGAGGAGGCCAAGGCTAAAGTAAAAGAAGAGGAGGCCGAGGCTAAATTGAAAGAAGAGGAGGCCAAGGGTAAATTGAAAGAAGAGGAGGCCAAGGCTAAATTGAAAGAAGAGGAGGCCAAGTCGAAACTGAAAGAAGAAGAAGAGGCCAAGTCTAAACTGGAAGAAGAAAAGTCTGAAACAAAGAAACCAGACAAAGCCAAATTTGTCAAGGATGCTGCGAACAAGTCTAAACAGAAAGAAGATAAGGCTGAATTAAAGGATTCAGAGAAAGCCAAACCTCTCGAGTCTACAGAAATAAGAAAGTCAAGCATTAAAGAGCGAAAGAGATCGAGTGTCAAATTAGGTGAAGTCAAGAAGGTCTCGGAAGCTGAGACAAAGGCCGAAGTCTCGTCGCAAGAGAAGAAAGGACCAAGCCCGAAAGACGACGACACACTGACGAAGGCTCCCGAAGCCAGAGTGAGGAAGAGATCAAGCGGTGAGGCTGACCAGAAGGACTTCGCAAAGTCCTCCAGAGAGGCGCAAGACAAGTCGCCCAAGGACCAGCGTGACTTCGAAGAGTCCTCCAGAGAGGCGCAAGACAAGTCGCCCAAGGACCTGACGACCGTGCGGGCCGCTGAGTTGCGGAAGCAGGAAGAAATTCTCAGGAAAAAGGAAATTAATATGAAAGAGGAACAGATTAGAGAAGAGAAAGAGGAGATGCTGAGACAACAGGAGACAGAACGTGCTAGGAAGGAGAGTGCGAAGCGCAAAGAAGAAATGGAAAAGTTAGAGAGAGAAGAAAAAGAAATGGCTGAAAAGAGGAAAAGGAAGAAAGAAGAAGAAGAAAGGCAGAGGATTGAGGAGTTAGAGAAACAAAAGAAGCAAGAAGATGAAAGGGCTGAGAGAAGAAGAAAGAATAGGGAAGAACAAGAAAAGATGATGAGAGAAGACGAAGAGCGACAACAACAAGAAGAAAAAGAGAGGAAACTAAGATTGCAAAAGAGAAAAGAGGAGCAGGAAAGATTACGAAAAGAAGAAGACGCACGAATGTTAAAAGAGGAGGAGGAGAGACGAGAGCAGAGAAGACAGAGGAGGCTAGAGGAAGAGAAAGCCATGAAAGCACTAGAAGAAAAGTATCAGAAGGACGAAGAGGAGAGAAAGGAGAGGAGACGGAAGGAGAATGAAGAGGAAGAAAGGCATAGAAGGCAAAAAGAGGAGGAGAGACGAAGACGATTGGAAAAAGAGCAGGAAATAAGAAGAAGACAGAAACAGAAGGAAATAGAAGAAGAGGATAGACGGCTCCAAGAAGAGGAAGAACGGAGACAAGAAAGAAGAAAAAGAAGAGAGGAGCACGACAAACTCATGGTCGAAGAGGAGTCGAAGAGGGACTCGGAATCTAGAAAGAGGATTGAAGAGGAAAAGAAGAGGCTTGAAGAAGAGCTACGTAAACGGGAGCTAAAGAAGAGGAGAGAAGACGAGATTTTGCAGCAAGGGGAAGAATTCTTGAAGAAGGTAAAGTGCACAAGTAGACACCAATCCCAGAGTGTTGAGTGCAAGCACAGTATAATCCCAGAATGTTGAGTGCAAGCACAGTATAATCCCAGAGTGTTGAGTGCAAGCACAGTATAATCCCAGAGTGTTGAGTGCAGGCACAGTATAATCCCAGAGTGTTGAGTGCAGGCACAGTATAATCCCAGAGTGTTGAGTGCAGGCACAGTATAATCCCAGAGTGTTGAGTGCAAGCACAGTATAATCCCAGAGTGTTGAGTGCAGGCACAGTATAATCCCAGTGTTGAGTGCAAGCACAGTATAATCCCAGAGTGTTGAGTGCAAGCACAGTATAATCCCAGAGTGTTGAGTGCAGGCACAGTATAATCCCAGTGTTGAGTGCAAGCACAGTATAATCCCAGTGTTGAGTGCAAGCACAGTATAATCCCAGAGTGTTGAGTGCAGGCACAGTATAATCCCAGTGTGTTGAATGCAAGCACAGTATAATCCCAGTGTGTTGAGTGCAAGCACAGTATAATCCCAGTGTGTTGAGTGCAAGCACAGTATAATCCCAGAGTATTGAGTGCAAGCACAGTATAATCCCAGTGTTGAGTGCAAGCACAGTATAATCCCAGTGTTGAGTGCAAGCACAGTATAATCCCAGAGTGTTGAGTGCAGGCACAGTATAATCCCAGTGTGTTGAGTGCAAGCACAGTATAATCCCAGTGTGTTGAGTGCAAGCACAGTATAATCCCAGAGTGTTGAGTGCAAGCACAGTATAATCCCAGAGTGTTGAGTGCAGGCACAGTATAATCCCAGTGTGTTGAGTGCAAGCACAGTATAATCCCTGAGTGTTGAGTGCAGGCACAGTATAATCCCAGAGTGTTGAGTGCAAGCACAGTATAATCCCTGAGTGTTGAGTGCAGGCACAGTATAATCCCAGAGTGTTGAGTGCAAGCACAATATAATCCCTGAGTGTTGAGTGCAGGCACAGTATAATCCCAGAGTGTTGAGTGCAGGCACAGTATAATCCCAGAGTGTTGAGTGCAGGCACAGTATAATCCCAGTGTTGAGTGCAGGCACAGTATAATCCCAGTGTTGAGTGCAGGCACAGTATAATCTCAGTGTTGAGTGCAGGCACAGTATAATCCCAGAGTGTTGAGTGCAGGCACAGTATAATCCCAAAGTGTTGAGTGCAGGCTCAGTATTATTCCAGAGTGTTGAGTGCAGGCTCAGTATAATCCCAGTGTTGAGTGCAGGCTCAGTATAATCCCAGTGTTGAGCGCAGGCTCAGTATAATCCCAGTGTTGAGTGCAGGCACAGTATAATTCCAGTGTGTTGAGTGTAAGCACAGTATAATCCCTGATAAAAAAAATTAAAGATACTTTTTGTTATCTCGTACATAGTAACTTCTCATACTATGTAGACAAGTTACATAGTTCGTTCACTCCAGGAGGAGGAGCGCCGGCGGAAGCGGATGGAGGAACGCCGCCAGTGGGAGCTGGAGGAGCAGCGGGAGCACCAGCAGATAGAACACGAGTATGAGGAACGCCGCCAACTGGATCGGACCAAGAGGAGGATAGAGTACTCGGAGAAGGAACTCATTGACGCTAGCAAATATGGCTCCCTGGAGAGGCGGTCCCGCACCTACTCTTCTGACGTGAGTCCCAGCAGTGTGGTCCACCTGTGTCCCACCTGTTTGTCCCACTAGTGTGTCCCACCAGTGTGTCCCACTGACCCTTGCTTCAGACAGCTTAGGGAAAGAGGTCTTGAAGGCTCCTGCCAGCGGCCGTCTTCAGCAACAATGTGTCAGAGCTCCAGATAAGGAGTTGGCCACCTTCAGGTATCTTCAAGACGTCTCCCCTGAGCTGTCTGCGGCAAAGGTCAATGCAAAGATTGAGGGGAAGTGATTTTTAGTTTTTTTCCTATACTTTAGATGTAAGTAATCAGAAAATAACACTTACTACCAGGAACAAAAGTTGTGTTACTTTGTGTAATACATTTTTTGTATTCGTGAATGTACATTTATAATTTAGTTTACCAAATTTCTAAGTACATAATTAATTTATACAAGAAAAATTTCATAATAATATCCTGTTATTGATGATTATAAGTATGATGTGACCCCGATTATACTGGGATTGGTACACAGTTTTACTGTCAATTGTCACCACTCTAACGACATTACCTGGATGATGGTTGTGGGCGGAACAGAGTGAGGGCCCCGGCCGGAGGGACCCCAAGCGCCGGCCCAAGTTCAGCACCAAACTGCAAGACCGACAGACCGTCAAGGGGACCCGGGTCCGCCTCTCCTGCAACATCATCTACCCGGCCGACGAGGAACACCCCGAGATCGAGTGGTTCAAGGGCGGCTACCCCATCAAGGAGGACGAGCGAATTAAGGTCAGCATATATGTTGCAGCTTTTCAGGTCCGGGGAAATGTTTTGTTTGGGTATGAAGACTTTGTTGAGGTGTTTCGGCCTAGAAGGCGAGTTCGCTGCTGGAGTAGCGTACACCAGGGAGACACGTCTCCTCTATACATGTGGGGGTACGTCTCCTCTATACATGTGGAGGTACGTCTCCTCTATACATGTGGGGGTACGTCTCCTCTATACATGTGGGGGTACGTCTCCTCTATACATGTGGAGGTACGTCTCCTCTATACATGTGGAGGTACGTCTCCTCTATACATGTGGGGGTACGTCTCCTCTATACATGTGGAGGTACGTCTCCTCTATACATGTGGAGGTACGTCTCCTCTATACATGTGGAGGTACGTCTCCTCTATACATGTGGAGGTACGTCTCCTCTATACATGTGGAGGTACGTCTCCTCTATACATGTGGAGGTACGTCTCTATACATGTGGAGGTACGTGTCCTCTATATATGTGGAGGTACGTCTCTATACATGTGGAGGTACGTCTCTATACATGTGGAGGTACGTCTCTATACATGTGGAGGTACGTGTCCTCTATACATGTGGAGGTACGTCTCTATACATGTGGAGGTACGTGTCCTCTATACATGTGGAGGTACATCTCCTCTATACATGTGGAGGTACGTCTCCTCTATACATGTGGAGGTACGTCTCTATACATGTGGAGGTACATCTCCTCTATACATGTGGAGGTACGTGTCCTCTATACATGTGGAGGTACATCTCCTCTATACATGTGGAGGTACGTCTCCTCTATACATGTGGGGTCACGTGCAGAGGAGACATGACTTCACATGAAATTTTGTAAAATATTTGTTACTGGGTTTGGACTAGCACAGCACAAGAAAAATATGTAAAATTATTACGAAATAATCACTCGTTTATTATTCACTAGAGTGCTTCGTTATTATAAACTATTGTTACAACTAACCCAGATATGTTCAAATATTATACGCCTTTATTTTTTCACATACTGTTTAGTAAATGGCGCGTGAGCGGACCTTGTGTACACTCACAACAGTTGGTTACTGGCCCTTTGCTTTCTGAGATCGTCAACTACTGGTCTTTGTCTCCCTCAGATCATCAACTACAGATCCTTATCTCCCTCAGATCATCAATTTGTGCCTGGGATCGTTGTCTACTTGTGCTTGTTACCCCCCAGGTGGTGAACCACGAGGGCGTGGCGTCGCTGGAGCTGGCTCACACTTGCCGCTCAGACGCCGGCGAGTACACCTGCACCGCCAAGAACCGCCACGGTCGCGTCTCCACCACCTGCGACCTGCGAGTGAAGGGCGAGGAAGACCACAAGCCCAGCCCTCCCACCTTCACCACCAGCCTCAGAGGTGAGCTCTCGTCCTCGTCTGGCGGTGAACTGATCCTCTCCCTCTGGCGGTACACTGATCCTCTCCGTCTGGCGGTGTATACGTGATCCTCTCCCTCTGGCGGTACACTTATTCGTCCTCGTCTGGCGGTGTATACGTGATCCTCTCCCTCTGGCCGTACACTTATTCGTCCTCGTCTGCAGGATTATACAGTCGTCCATGTGAAATTTCTGCTGATTATATTGTTAAACTCACCCGTGTCCGGTGTTGTTAAACTCATCCGCGTCCGGTGTTGCAGAACGGTACGTGGTAGAGGACGACGAGCTGGTGCTGTCGTGTCACGTGATGGGCCACCCGCAGCCGAAGATCACGTGGTTGAAGGACGCCGACAAGCTGCCCGCCTCGCCTCGCTTCCACACCACCATCAACGAGGAGGGCATCTGTGAGTACTGTGGCCGGAGGGGTGTGTGCCCCCTTGCAAGCTGGCGGGGCATCCAGCAGACCTGGGGAATACAGCAGACACGGGGGCATCCAGCAGACACGGGACATCCAGAGATATCATTAGATACTAGCTCATACCCCCTATTTTAGTAGTAATATTGTATTATTTTTGACATCCCAGCGCTGGTGTGAGGTATCCTTAGTTATCCCAGCGCCTCTGAGGCATCCATAGTTATCCCAGCGCCGTTCTGAGGTCTCCATAGTTATCCCAGCCCCACTCTAAGGTCTCCATAGTTATCCCAGCGCCTTTCTGAGGTCCCCATAGTTATCCCAGCGCCTGGGATATCTCCATAGTTATCCCGACTTGTCAGTGCAACTCCGTTTTCCTTGAATTATATTTATTTCTGACCCCGGGGATTGAACCCAGATCGCTCGGTTATGGCCCGAGAATGTAGACTACTATGCTATAGGATCCCATATCATCTAGAGAGCTGTAGAATGTATGCCTCGCAGAGCGAGTATTCATTTTATATTTGATGATGCACGCAGGCAAACTCATCATCAGCTCTCCGCGCGCGGCCGACTCCGGCACCTATACCTGCCACGCCGAGAACAGAGTCTACCGTGATGAAATTTCAGGAACTATTCAAGTCCAAGGTAAATATTACCGTTTTCTTTTGAAGGTTTGCATTAAAGAAAACGTTGGTTTTTTAATGGGTAACATATATATAATTCTTTCATATTTTAAGCGGTTTAAATGGAAATGGTGATTTTTAGGGTGTAATGGCAAACTGCTGAGAAATGATATTTTTCCGTATTGATCTGATCACTTTATGAGTTGTTACAGTATTGGTTTGGTACTTGAACTGATTGGCATATCTCTCAGTCAGTCAGGTTATCCACCATTGTGGCTGGCCACTACCTGAATGGGTGATCACTTGAACAGTTTTGAATTTATTATGCACCCCATACCCATCCCGTGTATGGTATTGGAAAAGGTTGGCGGAAGGGACGTACTGTCCCGTTTTCTGTTTTGGGTTCTCTGGTAGGTTAGGATAAGGGCACTTTACATTGACCGTTTTCGCGACGTTGGGGAAACCTTTGGAGGACAGGCTGCTTGATAAGCTAGTTACACAGTTTTGTGTGAATTATTTTCCCAGGAAGGTCCAGGATGCACCCCACAATTTGATTTATTTCTGACCAGGGGATTGAACCCAGGTCGCTCGGTTATGGCCCGAGAACGTAGACCACTATGCTATGGGATCCCATATCATCTAGAGAGCTGTAGAATGTATGCCTCGCAGAGTGAGCATTAATTGTGTATTTGATGATGCACGCAGGCAAACTCATCATCAGCTCAACAGCAGTAAATGTGAAAGGATTTGTTTAATGGCCGCACCCTGGAGTCGAACCCGTGCTCCCCGAATATGAGTCGAGAACAAAGCCAACGGTACTACGAGATCTTATTGGTTGCCATAACTCGTGCTATTTCATAATTTTCTAAGAAATTCTTAATGCTAATCATGACATTTCCTCAGACGCTTCCTTCGAATCTGAAGGGAAATCTGCAGTTGAAAATAGTAGTTGGTGATGAGTTGTTGCTAGGAGTACTTACGTCTGATTATTTTAACAGCAAAAATGTAACATGAAAATATTATTTGAGACATGCTCGTCTCTGTTTTCCTAAAATATGTTCCTTGTGTCCTTCTCTGGGGGATAGACAGCTCATTCTCTTCCTTACTGAGGTCTTCCTACTTCCCGCCTTGTCTACCTCCTTGTCCCTCCCCTCCTTGTCCCACCCCTCCTAGTCCTACCCCACGTTGTCCCCACCCCTCCTAATCCTCTAGCCTCTCGTCCGACCCTTCCTAATCCTCTAGCTTGTCGTCCCACTCCTCCTTTGTCCAACCCCTCCTAGTCCCGACCCCGCCTTGTCTTACTCCTCTTTGTCCTACCCTTCCTAGTCCCGACCCCTCCTCGTCCCCTAGCTTGTTGTCCCATCCCTCCTAGTCCCATCCCTCCTAGTCCCGACCCCTCCTAGTCCTCTAACCTCTCGTCCCACTTTCTCGTCCTCCTGACACTTCCTTCTGCGCCACGTCCACATGCCTCCTTCACGTCAGCCTCCTCCTCCTCGTCCTCGAAGCTTCCTGGCCTCTGCCTTCCTCTTCCCCCTGACTCCTCGTCCTCCCCCTCCCCGCCTGTGATACCTCCTCCTCGATCTCTAGGAAATATGACAGCCAGATACTTATAATGTTTTACGAAACGTCACATGTTATTAGTCTATATGGAAAAATACCATCTCTTGGCCATTGCCGTTCCAGTCAAATAATCAAAGCCTTAGACTTAGAATAAAGTTGCATATATGGATTTATTGATTTTTTTTATAAACCTGATGTTCTTTGTCCCATAAACACAGGATGAATGTAATTCTTGTGAATGAGTGAAATATTCATATTATTACGTATTAGAAGTATGATGTTAATTTGATTTATTAAATTCTCAGCTCTCTTGGAGAAAGAACGTGAGTATAGTATTGCAGCCACCAAAGGTTTTCATGCTTATTCCCCCTGCTTTGGTTTCTTTAATATTACCACTCAACTAAACGACCCTCACTTCAGGCACTGAAACATGGCCCCCTCATTCCAGGCACTGGAACGTGGCTCTCATTCCAGGCACTGGAACGTGGCTCTCAGTCCAGGCACTGGAACGTGGCTCTCAGTCCAGCCACTGGAACGTGGCTCTCAGTCCAGACACTGGAACGTGGCTCTCATTCCAGGCACTGGAACGTGGCTCTCAGTCCAGGCACTGGAACGTGGCTCTCATTCCAGACACTGGAACCTGGCTCTCATTCCAGGCACTGGAACGTGGCTCTCATTCCAGACACTGGAACCTGGCTCTCATTCCAGACACTGGAACGTGGCTCTCATTCCAGACACTGGAACCTGGCTCTCATTCCAGACACTGGAACCTGGCTCTCATTCCAGGCACTGGAACGTGGCTCTCATTCCAGACACTGGAACGTGGCTCTCATTCCAGACACTGGAACGTGGCTCTCATTCCAGACACTGGAACGTGGCTCTCATTCCAGGCACTGGAACGTGGCTCTCATTCCAGGCACTGGAACGTGGCTCTCATTCCAGACACTGGAACGTGGCTCTCATTCCAGACACTGGAACGTGGCTCTCATTCCAGACACTGGAACGTGGCTCTCATTCCAGGCACTGGAACGTGGCTCTCATTCCAGGCACTGGAACGTAGCTCTCATTCCAGGCACTGGAAAAATAACATCCTTCCAGGCACTGGACCATAATAGGGCACATAAAGATAAACTTTAAAACAAATCGTGCGTGAGCCCTTCTTCCTTCCATTAAAAATCTGATCTCCCAGCGAACTATTCGACCTAAATATGAACGTATTTGATTTTGTAATGCTTTCATTTAGCTTTTTTCATAAGTCTTTTATTTTAGCTTTTGTTATGGAATGAAGTAAAATTTTAAGTCTTGTTATATATGGTTGATTGTTAGTTTTGAGTTTGGTATATTATTGCTTATCATTATTTATTATAAAGTATATACTAATATTTACCTCATGGCCACATTTCCTAGTAATTTGAATACTCACATTGTAAAGGTGATATGATGATGAGCCTTCTCATATAGTGTCACATGGTGATGAGCCTGCTCACATAGTGTCACATGATGATGAGCCTGCTCACATAGTGTCACATGATGATGAGCCTGCTCACATAGTGTCACATGGTGATGAGCCTTCTCATATAGTGTCACATGGTGATGAGCCTGCTCACATAGTGTCACATGGTGATGAGTCTGCTCACATAGTGTCACATGATGAGTCTGATCACATAGTGTCACATGATGATGAGTCTACTCACATAGTGTCACATGATGAAGAGCGTGCTCACATAGTGCCAGTATCTCACAGTATGACAAGTTACTATTTACAGTACACTCAACTTCCTTTTGTTTTCATTGGCTGGAGATATTGTGATAGGAAATATAGCATTTTATAGGAATACCCAGAAAATGGACAATTCGCCATGACGTCTACTGAGACTTGTATCACTGTATCTCTTAGTTTAGAGAAGATTAGCTCTTTTCTCAATGATAAATTAAGTCTAGACAAATCAGCATGAAGCTCAGATACGAATGCATTGTTCTCGTAAAATGAACACTCACACATGTGAAGATTCGAAGAGCAGATTCGTCCTTCTTAACCTCGTGTTCCCTTGTAGGCAAGAATGATGAGCGCCCAGACGACAGCGAACGTCCTCGCTTCGTTAGCGAGCTTTGCGACCAGTTCGTTGAAGAGAACGGAACCCTCACTCTCCAGGTCGATGTGGCAGGTGTGTGTGTGTGTGTGTTCTTCTTTACAAATATTCCGTATTTTGTTGGAATTAATAAAAAATACGGTAACATAACATTCAACAAATCATTCCTTTTCCTGCCTTAATCAGTCGTAAGGACGTCGAAGATCCCAAATAACTTTTGATATTGTTGGCGAAAACAGGTTTCTTATTTTCCAGGTAAATATTTCAGGATTCATACTCATATTTCGAGTAAAAAGAAACTTCCTGAAGAAGAGGACAAGGGGACATGCACTTTCAGGATTAGACTATAGTTGTGGAGGTACTAAGTTACACTCGAGATTAGTCTCTTCAAGTGGATACAGTGGGCTTGTACTTTGATTACAAGGTTACACTATTTGGATTATTTGGAAGCGAAAGACATGTAAATAAGTGAGGGAAAAGTTGATATCGAAATTAAAGCTACATACCTATTCATTCAGTTGTATATGACTAAATATATGGGTTATAGGTTTGAAGTTATACAAGAAATAGGCTTTTACGAAATGTTTCATATTTTTCGTTTAAAGTTTTGTATATGCAGATGAAGAGTCACAATTACGTGCTGAAGAAGTGTTAACCAAACCACACACTAGAAGATGAAAAGGCGTTGGACGTTCCGGTCCGTCCTGGACCGAAACGTCCGAACGTTCATAAGTAGTTGGGCACCATTCCTTTCCCCACCGTCCCATCCCAAATCCGTATCCTGACCCCTTCCCAGTGCTATATAGTCGTAATGGCTCGGCGCTTTTCCCCCTGATAGTTCCCTTCCCTGGACCGAAATGTGTTTGTGTGACAGAAATGTGTTTGTGTGACAGAAATGTGTTTGTGTGACAGAAATGAGTTTGTGTGACAGAAATGAGTTTGTGTGACAGAAATGAGTTTGTGTGACAGAAATGAGTTTGTGTGACAGAAATGAGTTTTGTACATAGGTGTTTGTATGAGAAGAGGCTCCTTATTGCAGGCTCTCCACCACCGGAGGTGCTGTGGTTGTTCAACGGCCGACCTCTACATCCCTCCGGCAAGTTCCGCATCTCAGCTACGGGAGGCACTCACACTCTTACCGTCTTCCAAGTGACATCCAAGGACCTGGGCTGCTACTCCTGCAAGATCGCCAACAAGTTAGTCATTACCTCGTATTTTGACCTCGGTAACTTAAAGAGTGATTTCATTTGAAGTGTTTAGTGAATAATATGTCACAGTACTTTGAATGGAAAAATCAATTGACTCGTACATTTCAAGACGGGACTATTGACAGTTCGAAGGAGAGTTGGAAAAATCCTTTTGTCTTGGGTTATTAAAACACTTTTAGTGATTTATACAGCTCTCAATTCAAATTCAGGTTTTAAATGTTGTGTTCATAAATGTTTCTACACTTATAGTTGGCTTTGTTTACACAAATTTACAGTAAATTATTTACCCAAACTTCATAATAATAACATAACATTTAATATCTTATACACTGTATAGTCAAGATTGTGATTTTAAAACTACATATGTATCAGTAATGTAAACATGATTATAGTTGCACAACACATCAACAAACTGGAAAAGGTGCAAAGACATGCTACTAAGTGACTCCCAGAACTGAAGGGCAAGAACTACGAGGAGAGGTTAGAGGCATTAAATATGCCAAAACTAGAAGACAGAAGAAAAAGAGGTGATATGATCACTACATACAAAATAGTAACAGGAATTGATAAAATCGATAGGGAAGATTTCCTGAGACCTGGAACTTTAAGAACAAGAGGTCATAGATTTAAATTAGCTAAACACAGATGCCAAAGAAATATAAGAAAATTCACTTTCGCAAACAGAGTGGTAGACGGTTGGAACAAGATAGGTGAGAAGGTGGAGGCCAAGACCGTCAGTAGTTTCAAAGCGTTATATGACAAAGAGTGCTGGGAAGACGGGACACCACGAGCGTAGCTCTCATCCTGTAACTACACTTAGGTAAAAACAATTCTCGTCCACTTACATAATCCTTTGATCATAATTATAATTGTTAAAGATTCATCTTTTTCATATGATAACAGGACATTATTAGGTTTTAGCTGCCGATCCATTTAGTGCCCAAATCCACATGCTGAGAGTAGCGTCGAGTGGGTGAGCTCGTAACCCGAGTGAACCGCAGGAAGATTTCTTTCATTGTTTACATGTGTAATCATTGTTTACATCTTGCTAGAAGCGTTTTGCAACATTAGCAAGCTTGCCCGTCAACACACTTGAACATAAATATGGCAGACCGCTAGAGGCCCCATTCAACGATGTTCTTCTAAATTTTAGAGGTACCTATACTCTTTATTAAGTAAATAGTGCGTAGGTGTCAACCCGTTCTCGCAAATTTAATAAGTCAATATTGACTTATTAAATATGTGCATAGGTGACATACTTAACATAATAGTTTCCCTTGAAAAGCTTCATAGAAAACACCGACCTTACCTAACCTACTTAGTATGTTAAGATAAGCATCTTATTGCTTCGTAATTACAATTATTACCTAACCTATAATAGGTATAGGTTAAGTAATAATTGTAATTACGAAGCAATAAGATGCTTATCTTAAGATACTAACAAGGTTAGGTAAGGTCGGTGTTTTCTATGAATCTTTTTAAGGGTATCTATTATGTTTAGTATATCACCTATGCACGTAGTTAATAAGTCAATATTGACTTTACGAATTTGCGAGAACGGGTTGTAGGTGTATAGTCCGTGGGTGTATAGTCCGTGGGTGAAGAGTAAGTGGGTGTTTAAGACGTGGGTCTGGAGGGATGATTGCTTCGTGTATAATCAGTTCCGTGGAGACGATCCAGGCACTGACACTCAGTAAGAGTGCCAGTCTCGGGATAAAAAATAAAATAAAACCGGGGTAAAAATGAGCACCATAATAAATATGCAGTGTGACAAAGTCAAAGGAGAATTTTATATTAACTTGACGCGATTATTTTCTGATGCCACCGGAAGCATTGTGATGTCGCCCATGACAAGAGACTTTACTCTGGTTTTGGGAGAGTTGGCAGGCAGGTCTTATTGGCCTTAGGAAGGCTAGAAAGTCTGAAAGATTTTGATGAGCATTTTGTTTCGGCAAAGCAGTGCCCGTAATCTGAGACCACATCACAGGTTCAGAAATGAGAGGTTTCAAACCCATAATGTCTGTGACACTCACACAGGTATGGACAGACGTACACACTCAGTACCGTCTCCTTCGGCTCGCCGAAGTCCCGACGAGCGGTGGCAGCGGCTGAAGCTGACACAGAGATGCGAGCACCCACCTTCACCGCCCGCCCTGAGAGCATGATCACCGTCTTTAGGGATGACGAGATACGCCTCTGCTGCGCCGTCCAAGGCGAGCCCACTCCCAGGGGTAAGCCACATAACTCTCTCAAGTCTGTAGGGAACAGGGGTTTCCTCCCCAAAGTGGCAAAGGAATACAGGCTAACAAATATAGATATATCTATATCTAAGCTTTCTTTCACCATTTTGCTAATTAAAACAAATATATATTTCAACTTGATACCATTTTTTAAATAAATGTTTTGCGAGTGATCGATTGTCTACTTATGGTAGTAGTGTTCGTTTGATATTTATGTTAAAGTTTAGGTCTTGCTAAGGCGGGCGAAGTCGTATTGTGTTCGCTCAGAGAGCGAAGACCATTAGTGCTTTAAAAGCTTAAGACTAATTTAGTTTATTTTTGGTGAGCCAGTGTCGTGGCTGAAGGGATCCCACGACGTGTCCAACACCTTCCGCGCCCACAAGACGGTGAGGGACAACCACCACACGCTGGTGATCCGGGAGGCGCAGTACACCGACTCTGGCACCTACACCGTCCAGGCCAAGAACATTAACGGCACCGTCAGGGCCTACTGCAGCGTCAAGGTAAAGAAAGACCTTTCCCCACCACATACACAAATACAGTTGAGTGTATAAACACACACACATACATTTGTATATAGTTATGAACATACACTATTATAACTATAATGAAAGCATTATATGGTTTGTGTTGCGCAGGTGAGGGAGTGGTACAGGGCCCGCAGCTTCTCCCCGCGCTCCAGGGACGACAAGTACCCCAGCAGCAGCAGCAGCAGCAGGGGCCTCGCCGACGAGAGGAGAGTCACTTCAGGGAGGTTCATCAGAGGTACCACCACACCCCAACTCTTGATCTTGTCTCGGTGTTGCTCCAGTGTCGCGTTTCACATTGATTTTGATTGTGTTCATTTGTTATGCACACAATACCGTGTGTGTGTGTGTGTGTGTGTGTGTGTGTGTGTGTGTGTGTGTGTGTGTGTGTGCGTGTGTGTGTGTGTGTGTGTGTAATTACCTAAGTGTAATTACCTAAGTGTAGTTACAGGATGAGAGCTAAGCTCGTGGTGTCCCGTCTTCCCAGCACTCTTTGTCATATAACGCTTTGAAACTACTGACGGTCTTGGCCTCCACCACCTTCTCACTTAACTTGTTCCAACCGTCTACCACTCTATTTTCGAAGGTGAATTTTCTTATATTTCTTCGGCATCTGTGTTTAGCTAGTTTAAATCTATGACCTCTTGTTCTTGAAGTGCCAGGTCTCAGGAAATCTTCCCTGTCGATTTTATCAATTCCTGTTACTATTTTGTATGTAGTGATCATATCACCTCTTTTTCTTCTGTCTACTAGTTTTGGCATGTTTAATGCTTCTAACCTCTCCTCGTAGCTCTTACCCTTCAGTTCTGGGAGCCACTTAGTAGCATGTCTTTGCACCTTTTCCAGTTTGTTGATGTGCTTCTTAAGATATGGGCACCACACAACAGCTGCATATTCTAGCTTTGGCCTAACAAAAGTCATGAACAATTTCTTTAGTATATCGCCATCCATGTAATTAAATGCAATTCTGAAGTTAGAAAGCATAGCATAGGCTCCTTGCACGATATTCTTTATGTGGTCCTCAGGTGATAGTTTTCTATCTAGAACCACCCCTAGATCTCTTTCTTTATCAGAATTCTTTAAAGATTTCTCACATAATATATAGGTTGTGTGGGGTCTATGTTCTCCTATTCCACATTCCATAACATGACATTTATTAACATTAAATTCCATTTGCCAAGTGGTGCTCCATATACTTATTTTGTCCAGGTCTTCTTGAAGGGCATGACAATCATCTAAATTTCTTATCCTTACTATTATCTTAGCATCATCAGCAAACATGTTCATATAATTCTGTATACCAACTGGTAGATCATTTATGTACACAATAAACATCACTGGTGCAAGAACTGAATCCTGTGGTACTCCACTTGTGACATTTCTCCATTCCGATACATTGCCTCTGATTACTGCCCTCATTTTTCTATCAGTCAGAAAATTTTTCATCCATGATAGAAGCTTACCTGTCACCCCTCCAATATTTTCCAGTTTCCAGAACAACCTCTTATGTGGAACTCTGTCGAAAGCCTTTTTTAGGTCCAGATAGATGCAGTCAACCCAACCATCTCTTTCCTGTAATATCTCTGTGGCTCGATCATAGAAACTGAGTAAATTCGATACACAGGATCTTCCAGATCGAAAACCATACTGTCTGTCTGATATTATATCATTTCTCTCCAGGTGTTCTACCCATTTAGTTTTGATTAGCTTTTCCAATACTTTCACTATTACACTTGTCAATGATACAGGTCTATAATTGAGGGGGTCTTCCCTGCTGCCACTTTTGTAGATTGGAACTATGTTAGCCTGTTTCCACACGTCTGCTACGATTCCTGTACACAGGGATGCCTGAAAGATCAGGTGAAGTGGAATGCTGAGCTCAGATGCACATTCTCTCAGAACCCATGGTGAAACTCCATCTGGGCCAGCTGCTTTGTTCTTACCGAGCTCCTTTAGCATATTTTCCACTTCATCTCTAGACACCTCTATCCGCTCTATGTTGTTCTCTGGAATTCTTATTGTGTCTGGTTCTCTCAAGATTTCATTTTGAACAAACACACTTTGGAACTTTTCATTTAATGTTTCACACATTTCCTTTTCATTTTCCGTGAATCTGTTTCCCATTTTCAACCTCTGGATATTATCCTTTACCTGCAATTTGTTGTTTATGAATTTGTAGAATAGGCCCGGTTCTGTTTTACATTTATCCGCTATCCCTTTTTCAAAATTTTTTTCTGCCTCTCTCCTTACTGCTGTATAGTTGTTTCTCGCATCTTTGTATCGCTGGTATGTTTGGGGGTTTGGCCTCTTCCTATACCGATTCCATTTTTGTGTCTTTTGGTCTCTTGCCCTCTCACAATTTCTGTCGAACCAATCCTGTTTTCTGGCCCTGCATCTCTGTTTTGGTATAATTTTTTTTGTGCCTTTATCATATATTTCACAAAACTTGACATACATCTCATTCACTTCCTTGCCTAGCATCAAGTCTGTCCAATTATACTCACTAACAAAATTTCTAAGGTCACCATAATGTCCTCTCCTGAAGTCTGGTTTTTCAATTGCTTCAACCTCCTTATTTTCTTCCAGCTTATAACGCATTGCATACTTTATTCCCAAAAAGACATGGTCACTTTTACCCAAGGGAGGAAGGTACTGAATGTCAAATATCTCTTCCTCCTTCCTGGTAAATATCAAATCTAGCATGGAGGGAACGTCCCCTTCCCTCATCCTCGTAGCTTGTTTAACATGTTGATACAAGAATGTTTCCAGGATGAGGTCTACAAATTTACAGGTCCAAAAATCTTCTGTTTTAGCTTCACATGCTTCCCAGTCTATGGATTTCAAGTTGAAGTCACCGACTATCAACAGTCGTGATCTATCGTTATCCGCTCTCGCTATAATCTCTCTCATTATTGTTATAAGACCTTCACGTTTACTATCTAGCTCCTCCTTTGACCATGTGCTGCTTGGCGGTGGACTATATGCATTTATTATCATTAGTTTATCATCCTCATGGCAGGTCTCTAGTGCTATTATGTCAACTTCTTGTGGATTGGCAGTCATTATTTCGTTCACCTTTAGGTGTTCTTTTACCAGCACAGCAACGCCACCGCCTTTCCTAATTTTTCTGTCCCGTCTCCAAATTGAGTAGCCCCTTGGGAATATGACCTCATTTAAAATTACATCTTCAAGTTTTGTCTCCGTGAGTGCAACAATGTCTGGTGTCTGCAGCTGTATTACATCACTTAACTCCAGTATCTTCGATCTCACTCCATCTATGTTGGTGTAAGCAATCTTCAGGAACTTGTTCCCCCTCTCCTTATTCTTCACTCCCCCTCTCTCTATTGATTTTGTTGGTTTGCCTTTATGTACCACTTTACTGGTTTGCCTACCCCTATCACTTTGTACAAAAAAGAATTTATTTCTCCTTCATTCCTGCTCTCATTTAAATGTTTTGCCTCGGCGAGGTTCAGTTTCAGCTTCTCTCTATCTTCTTTTGAAAGATCTCGTCTTAACGACCACCCTTTCCCATCCTCATCACTTTGCAATTTTCTTGCATTCCTTAGTACTTCTTCCATCTGTTTGGCACCGTTTAGGGTGATCCTCAAAGGTTGATCTTTCCCTTTTACGTACCTGCCTATTCTCCTGTAGTCGCACACATTCTCTATGGTTGTAAGACCTTCTTCGAGGCCAACAATTTTATCTACTACTTTAGCTTCTTCTACAGCTCTTTCTGACCTAGATGTTATCGCCTTTTCTTTGCAGCCAAAAATGATCAGGGACTTACTCCGATCAACTGTGTTTTGCACCAACTTCGGGTTAGATGCCAATTCTTTCCTCACTTCTAGCCTAATGTTTGTTTTATCTTGGTTGCTGCAGTGTTTGACTTCCTTTACTGCTTCTTCTATTTTTTCCTTCTCCTTGGCCACTTGTGCATAAGCGAGTTGCATATCTTTCTTGCACTGTTCTATTCCCTGTGTAACTTCCTCCATCTGTGCTGACAAAAGCTGTTTCTCCTGTTGAATTTCCTTACCTAACCTATTGTAGTCATTTATGTTTAAATTTACTTTAACTTCTTCCAAAGCTATTTTTAAGAGCTTATTTTCTTCTTCCATGGCTTTGCAATTTGTTTCCAATTGATTCTTATCCTTGCGCAAGTCTTTCACTAAACCCTCAAGACATAAAACTTTGCTATTCAAATGTCCATTACTTTCTTTCAATTTACTAATTATTTCTACATGAGAGTTCACTATAGTATCTAAATTTACCAACTTGTTATGTAGACTGCTAATATCAATGCTTTCTTCATTGAATCCCTCAAAATCAAGCTCTGTTTTGTTTTTCCCCTTGCCAGTGGCCATCTTGAATGTTCTTCTCTGCACTGTAAACACTAGGGCAACTTTTTCTCATCCGATTTTTCACTTCCCTTAGCACTTTCCTGTTATCTCACCTATTTTTCAAGAGCACTATACCTTTATGTTCTCTGGGACACCACTCACTACCATCAACCTGTACTACAATACTTAGGATTGTTGAAATATGCTGGAGCTCCTCTGCTGCAAGTGTTGACCCTAGGGGTGTCACCTTTTTGTAACACCTTTGTGTGTGTGTGTGTTTGTAACACACACACACCTTTTTTTTTTTTGTGTGTGTGTGTGTGTGTGTGTGTGTGTGTGTGTGTGTGTGTGTGTGTGTGTGTGTGTGAGAGAGAGAGAGAGAGAGAGAGAGAGAGAGTGTGAGTGTGCATATACAACCTAGCCTACTATAATTACAGTACCTATAGCGACTGTTGCATCAGAAAGTCCACGTTTTGTCCTCTTGATTTTAGAGAGGCCAGAGACCTAACCCTTTACAGGCCAAGTATAGTACATGTGCTGAATTTGGCCTAGGGAAAGCTGGGTTAGGTTGTTGGTTAGGTTATTGCCGTTTCTGTTATGATCTTTAGTGTACCATTAGTACACCCTCCACAGTCACTATAGGTATAGTATACCTTAATATACTATACCAATAACACAAAACTGGTATTTCTGTAATAGTTCATACTTGGAACGTACCCTCTACAGTCCCTATAGGTCATTTTTGGAGGCTGGGTTAGTACATATATGGCTTGTGGCATGTGTGTGTATGAGGATTTGTGGCTTATTTCATCTTATTATATGTAGGCAACAGTGTCTGACGGTTTGTGGCTTTTGTTACCACCAGATGTCCCTGGCTTGGTGGGCACGCCCAAGGCAAGAGATGTCGGCAAGACTTGGGTGTCTCTTCACTGGACCAAACCTGAGCACTGTGGCGGAGTGATCGTCACGGCGTACAAAGTGGAGGCTTGGATCCTCGGGGAGGAGGCCCGCTGGCAAGAGGTGCGTAGACCCCCGGACAGTTTGGAGTCTCAGGGAATATGTAAGTCATTATCAAAGAGCACCCGGCAAGTGGCTCCTATGGGAGGAGCTCCCCGCTGGCTGGAGGGTACGTAGCCCAAGAACGACTGCGATTGCCGGGATATCTCAGATGAAGAGATATCATCTGAGCGTTATCACCGAGATATTACCGGGCGTTTATATCAGTTATTAAATGTTGGGAGGAAAATAGGCATGGATTTGATTTAGTGAATTTGTCAGTGAAAGATCTTATTGATCTTTCACTGACAAATTACCGGGTTATTGGTACTGAGCCACAGGATCTAATAACAAATGTTATTTCACTTCTGTTTAGGAAAAAAAAATATATATATATATATATATATATATATATATATATATATATATATATATATATATATATATATATATATATATATATGAACAAATTAAGTATGAAAATTATAGCGGTATTATGAAACCAATGTGTAGTGGGCAGTGTATGGCAGTTTAGTGATTTAAAAGCACAAGAAATTATTGAGAAGTTAGTCAGTAAAGAACAAGCCCGAGGTCCGTGTGGGTGATGGTGTGTTGGTCATGTATGTTCCCATAAACATGCATACAATGAGGGATGTAAAAAAAACATATTACACAGTTGGAGAGGAGCTGTGTACCAAGTAGTGAACAGGTGTGGGGGTTGGTCTAGTTCTGGTAAATGCTGTCGACCATATGTATGTAGGAAGTAATGCATGTTTGAGGTGTTAGTGGAGTAATGATAGTCCTGATTTGATATTGATGTAAGTGAAGGCATATGTGAGTGTGTGTGTGTGGTCACTCTAGTTGATGGTAAGGTTATTCAGCATTGGTTCCAGCCAGTAGGTGGATGGGTGACCTCGCGAACATTGTTCTCGACAATAGTATACCGAGGTAGGAATGCTATAGAAAGTTGCAAACTAAGTGTTGTGTTTCATGTGAGTAGTTGTTGGATTTTAAACGATTTGATTGTATGTAAATGTGATACGTACACATTTTTATGTCAAGAGTGATAGAGATTTATGTTGACTAATTGAAAGCTGTATTGTGTGGGAGAAGACGTGAGTGTAAACAAAAGTAAACTTATGGTGGTGAAGAATGAGATATATATTTATCGTGTGAGATAAATGTTAATTGTGAAGGGCTAGAAGCGGTTGATAAGTTTAAGTCCCTGTAATGTGTCGATGATAAGATATAAATTTGTGTAAACTATGTTGAGAGAAAGGTGAGTCTGAGACCTGAGCTGCATCAAGGAGCGGTAGTGTTGACCATAATGTGTCCGGATGTCACACAACAGTGTCATATAAGTGTCACATATAAGTGCCAACAGTGTCACACGTGTGGGGATCAGGGTTCGAGACCTCATACAGTTCGGGTGAATGGAACAGTGTCATGTGAACGTGAAACATTCATTAGGTCTGAGCAGTAGAAGTGGGCAATCTTGGGAGCATGTGTTACGAGAATAAAGCATGGGACTGGAACTGTCCTGGACAAAAGCGTCCACGAGGGCAAAAGTCGGTAAACCGAATGATTGACGCGAGCATACTGCGAGGGTTTGATCATAGGGAACGAATGGATGATGATAGACAAGTAAAGGGAGTCTATTCGATGGATGATTTTGAAGGTAAGCAGAGTCATTCGGGTGCACATTCACCCCCAATGAGGTGTACACCTTTAGAGGTATACATTGTCTGTACACCTTTGAAGACCGTGGAGTACACACAATGAGTGTGAAGGAGCGAGTATGAACGACACGCCAGATATATATATATTTTTTTTTTGCAGGGATATTCCTGCGCGGGCCCTAAGCCTCTGGCTGGCACACTAAGTGTTGCTTGTTTCTGTTTTACTTGGGCGGAGTATGAGTATTTATGACTCGTATGGTCGCTTCAGTAAGATTTTGTTATATGTGTTTAACAACTTCTTCTGCTCTGTTGAATCTAAAGTTGAAATCTTAATGGGTTTGTAACTATGCACTGTGTTAGATAATGTTCCAGTGGTCTGTCGGGCATTTCTCCACAGTGCACGCCAGATATGGTAATGGATATATGTGCCTGATGGAAATGTTTTTTAAGAAGTCAGTGACTGTATTTATATTTTATGAAACAGTTCAGGAAGATCATTATATTCACCTGGTGTGTGAGAAATGACTGCTGGTGAGGAAGATATGGATGACTGCTAAAGTGTGGTACTGTTATTTATCCTCAAAGCTTTATAATGAGGATGATGTCATAAACAAGTGCAATTGTGTTCATATCAACAACCTTATTTCATCATATTGCATTTTTTTCCTCCGGAAATTGGACAATTGGGTGGTGATAACGTATATTTGATTTCATCCTCCCTCAGCTTGGTGTGTCTCCAATTCCGTCATTCGATGTGTACAACTTGAAGACGGATCGTGAATACCTGTTCCGTGTGACTCCGAGGAACAAGTACGGGTGGGGCGAGGCAGTGATGACCCCGCGACCCATCCGAGTGGGCCGCAAGATAGAGCACCCTAACCTACCCAAGGCTCTGCCACACCAAGTTCGCGCCATGCCCGGAGGACACATCTCTCTCGATGCCCAGGTGCCGTCCTCTGTCCAGTGTGTCGCTTCAAATATACCTTTTATAAACAAATCCACAAGGGCCGTGATGAAGGTTCGAACTTACGCCGCCCGGGATGATCCCAGACGCTGCCTTAGTTGACTAGACCACGACATAATGGCCCTTGTGGATTTGTTCCTTTGATGCATCACGCTATTGTGATTTCTGTGTGTATACCTTTTATACTCTGTTTCCAAATGTAAGCAGTTCCCGTGGCGTAGTGGTAAAGCACTCGACAGGCGCTTCACGAGCGCTTATTGGCCTGGGTTCGTATCCTGGCCGGGAACGATTGACCGGGCACCAATCCTTAACTGTAGCCTCTGTTCACCCAGCAGTGAATGAGCACCTGGTTGTTAAACGATTTGGCGGGTCGTATTCCTGGGAAAATTAGCATTAAGGACCTGCCCGAAACTTTACAAGAATTTAAGAACGCTTGTATATAATAACAAAAATTATATATATATATTTGCTCAGAGAATTTCCACATACCCTGTACGGTATAGGATTATACAATAATATATCTTAACGTAAATATCCCTTTTTTATTTTTTTCTGTAATATTGTACAAGAATAATTTAAGTACAGTATATAGACATCTTCTCTGTTGGTTCACAGATAACGGGAGAACCCATGCCGGAGATCCGCTGGTACAAAGACGGCACATTCATCGATGTGAACCGCTACCCAAGGTTCTCCTCCGTCTCCTCCGAGAGCTCGGTGAGTCCTGCGTCGCCTCTGTGGATCGCAACGTTTCCGCGCTCGATACCTTACTCCTTTTTTGGGGGGGAGGCGAGGCTGTAGATTACTGCAAGATGCAGCTTGGTTTGTCAGCGCCTCTTCTGACCAGTTAGAGACACGTAGTGCTAATAATTTGTAGATATATATTAGTAGGTGCATGGTGCTGAAATGTAATTTTTGTTTGTAAATTAATTTTGTAATTTAGTGACCTCCAATTGGTGACAGTTGAGGTGGCCAGGTGAGGCGGACCAATCATGTGCAGCCCAACCTCCAAGAATGGTTGAATCTATAGTCACTATGGCTTAAGTCTACGAATTAGAGACTTCTGTACAATACAAAAAAATAATTCCTTTTGAACTATTGAAATTCTAAAAGCCATGACATAAATGGAGTAACTTTAAACTTACGCCAATATGGTCTAAATATGCGGTCTTAGGACTAACATGCACAACTTAGTCCTAATTGAGTATATATATTTTTTGTTAAAAGAGACACATAGAAAAAGTTAGATTTGTTTGCTCCCTTTGTCAATATTTTGTTTTGGCGCTATATGGGTCAGATGTGTACGGTGCTGTAGCAGGTGTGAGGGTACCATGTTTGTAGGTATGCCAGATGTGAGTGTGCCAAGTGTATTAGTATGCCAGGTGTGTGTGTGAGTGTGTCAGGTCTGTGAGTGTACCAGGTATATAATGTCAGGTGTATAATGTCAGGTGTATGAATGTACCAGGTGTGTGAGTGCGTCTGGTGTGTGAGTGTACCAAGTGTGTGAGTGTACCAGGTGTGTGAGTGAACCAGGTGTATAATGTGTCAGATGTGTACCTGTCAGGTGTGTATGAGTAGAGATCACAACCAATGGAAATTTGTGAGTTAGTAAGAGTGAATAACCATTAAAATATAATTGATCAACTAATTTTTAGAGTAAGCCAATGGTTATTCTAGTGAACATCTATATATGCCCCGTGTTTGGTCAACTTTGGATGAATAAGATGAATAGACTAGAGTTAATAATGCATATTTCCCTAAGCATGTTATCATTTTGCTAAATAGAATGATGAGAATTGCATCTGTTAATACAAGTTCATAATTGTTTATATATATATATATATATATATATATATATATATGTCGTACCTAGTAGCCAGAACGCACTTCTCAGCCTACTATGCAAGGCCCAATTTGCCTTATAAGCCAAGTTTTCATGAATTAATTGTTTTTCGACTACCTAACCTACCTGACCTAACCTAACCTAACTTTTTCGGCTACCTAACCTAACCTAACCTATAAAGATAGGTTAGGTTAGGTTAGGTAGGTTTGGTTAGGTTCGGTCATATATCTACGTTAATTTTAACTCCAATAAACAAAAATTGTCCTCAAACATAATGAAATGGGGAGCTTTATCATTTCATAAGAAAAAAATTAGAGAAAATATATTTTGTTAAGGAAAACTTGGCTTATTAGGCAAATCGGGCCTTGCATAGTAGGCATAGAAGTGCGTTCTGGCTACTAGGTACGACATATATATATATATATATATATATATATATATATATATATATATATATATATATATATGTAAATGATCTTGAGATTTGATATAGTTGTTCTCGTCTGTTATATTGAGTGTTATCTTCTCCTTCGTTTGCTTCGTGATATTTAAGCCGCTGAGAAGTTATTACTGGTATTATTATATATTTAATATGTAGCTAAATCACACATTAGAGTTGTTAGACGACTAGCAGACATTGTAGTGGGTGGTGTGTGTACTCACCTTGTTGTGCTTGCGGCGGTTGAGCTCTGGCTCTTTGGTCCCGCCTATGTGTGTTATGAGTGCAGTAGTGGTTGGAGAACGGCCATGAGCAGGTTGTAGTGCACATATATACCCTCCCTCCCCCTTTCCTGTGCACTCTAGGGGGGCCGTTATGCCTGCCATGGAACACTCTAATGATAACTCTGCCCCCCCCCTGAGAGACGGTCAAAGCCATGCTTCGTCACTCATTAATGAGTAAACTTCCCCCCTTCCCCCCCTCCCACCCCTCCTCACACCCCTGGCAAGTGTAAATCCACCGCCCCCCCCCCAAGTCGGCCCTTTTTTTTTTTGTTTACCTTTGAAAAGAGACTTCTCACTATATACTTCAGAGGATTTTTTTTCTTTTCTTTTTATTTTTGTTTGCTTCACTGGGTGACCTCTATGACCCCCCCCTCATTCGTGCCCGCCTGGCCGTGCCTGGTGTACGGCGCTGGTGACTAAACTCTTGGGCACGGCCGTTGTCCGCAGCAGCTGCACGACGTGTTTGGCCTAGTGAGCAAGGTATGGTGACAACCCGCCGCCCCCCTGTCCCACCCTCACTCCGTTTGGTTTTATTTGTTTTAGGCTTTTTGATGTAAAGTTAAATATAATATTTTTTTTTAATCTTTACTACATAAAAGTTCATATATTTGTGTGCTTTATTAGTGCCTATATTGAACTTCCTAAAGTGAACTACTAATTTAAATATATAATACATAGCTGGGTCAAAAGTTCAAGTGTACCCACTTCCTGTGTGTGATATTAGCTTAACCCCTAATGTATGTGTGTGTGTGTGTGTGTGTGCAGCATGACCCCTAATGTGTGTGTGTGTGTGTGTGTGTGTGAGTGTGCAGCATGACCCCTAATGTGTGTGTGTGTGTGTGTACTCACCTAATACAGTTCAGCATGACCCCTAATGTGTGTGTGTGTGTGTGTGTGTGTGTGTGTGCAGCATGACCCCTAATGTGTGTGTGTGTGTGCAGCATGATCCCTAATGTGTGTGTGTGTGTGTGTGTGTGTGAGTGTGCAGCATGACCCCTAATGTGTGTGTGTGTGTGTGTGTGTGTGTGTGTGTGTGTGTGTGTGTGTGTGCAGCATGACCTCTAATGTGTGTGTGTTTGTGCAACATGTGTAGAGCTCGGTGTTACTGGTCAGGGAGAATGGCCTGGAACCTTACTCTCTCGTGAGATTGTAAACGCATGAACACTTGCTCCTCATGCGAGGGATAAACCATTGTACCCTTCTTCATCATGCCAAGGTGGTCGATTGATTCCCTACCTTGTCAAGAGAAGGTGGTTGATTGATCCCCTACCTTGTCAAGAGAAGGTGGTCGATTGATTCCCTACCTTGTCAAGAGAAGGTGGTCGATTGATCCCCTACCATGTCAAGAGAAGGTGGTCGATTGATCCTCTACCTTGTCAAGAGAAGGTGGCTGATTGATCCTCTACCTTGTCAAGAGAAGGTGGTCGATTGATCCCTTAATTGATAAGTCTTTTTGCCAATGTAATCATATTTTTTTTCATTTATCTTTGTTATATTGATCTGTTTTTCAGACTTTATAACATCAGTACACGTGGATATGTTATTCAGTCTAACTATAACATTACATGTGCATGTGTTCATTAGACTGACTCGATTGACACTAGCACACGTTTATATGTTCTTCAGACTGACTATAACACTAGTACATGTACCTATGTTCTTTAGACTGACTATTAGCACCACTCTTCAAGCTGGCATGATCTCACCACCTCTCTCTCCACAGTCAAGTCGCCGTCACCGCCACCTTCAGAGAACACTATGATGATGATCTCCCCTCTTTCCCCTACCCCAACCCCTTCGACACCACCTCCACGATCCTCCAGCTGATTGTGGTTAGCAGACCTTCAGGGCAGAGGGGGAGGCTGCGTAGTGTGTGGCAACTGACCACCACTCTGTCTTTGTGCATCTCGCAGGTGAGTCTGAGGATCGAGGACCTGCAGTGGGAGGACGAGGGGAAGTACGAGCTGGAGGTGGTGAACCCCGGGGGTCGCGTCACTTCGTATACGCGAGTCACGGCCACCAGCGACTGCTCCGTTCTCGAGGCCCAGGAGCGCATCAACAAGTAACTTGAAGATTTGTTCCTTAATGACTTTCTATTCTGCTCTGTCTGTCTGTATGTCTGTCTGTGGCAGTTATTGCCTATAATTATCTGTCTTCTCGTGTGTGTGTGTGTGTGTGTGTGTGTGTGTGTGTGTCTCTCTCTCTCTCTCTCTCTCTCTCTCTCTCTCTCTCTCTCTCTCTCTCTCTCTCTCTCTCTCTCTCTCTCCCCCCCTCTCTCTCTCTCTCTCCCCCTCTCTCTCTCTCTCTCCCCCTCTCTCTCTCTCTCTCTCTCTCTCTCTCTCTCTCTCTCTCTCTCTCTCTCTCTCTCTCTCTCTCTCTCTCTCTCTCTCTCTCTCCTCCCTCCCTCCCTCCCTCCCTCCCTCCCTCCCTCCCTCCCCCCTTCCCCCCACCACCCTGTTTAAGCCGTCTATATAAAATTGATCTGTCCGTCTGTGTGCCCTCTCCTACCGTCATGTGGTATATATTGGTTTAAAAAGAAGCTGTTGATTCAGGGAACGATGTTCCGGGTAACGTGATAATATGCGGGATCACTTGATTGTTTCAAGCGTAGGTCAGACATGTATACGAATGCGTTTGGGTGGGCGGTATAAATAGGCGCTGCCTCGTACGGGCCAATAGGCCTTAAGCAGTTCTCTACATGAACAAATCCACAAGGGCCGTGACGAGGATTCGAACCTGCGTCCGAGAGCATCCCTTCATATTTGGGGTCCCTTCATATTTATGTTCCTATTTTATGTTCTAGCTATTTGTCTAATCAAGACAACCCTCTTGTTTTCGCTTTCTTTAAGAATGCTTTTCATTATGTCAATATTTCCTTTCATTAGATCTATGTAGTTCGAGGAAATACCCTTGAATTGGTTTTCAAGGGTGTTAGTGTCTTCTATGCGCCTGCCTACCTACATCTACTTTCTTATATGTTTCTTCTTATTTGAATAAGATTTTGTAAAAAGGTATTTGGAAACCACCCTGATCCCATGAAAAAGCTCCGCAAGTTGGCAGGTAAACAGAATATATATATATATATATATATATATATATATATATATATATATATATATAAACAATACGTCACACCATCCTTGCTGAAAATTAGGCACCCAACCCACACATGGGAGAGTTCCATAAACTCTAGTGCATTTTGTCGTCCGGCTAATACCCACCCAAATTAATAACGAGATATTAAGAACACTGTAAGAAACTCGGGCTAGATTCACGAAGCAGTTACTCAAACACTTACGAAACTGTACATCTTTTCTCAATCTTTGGCGGCTTTGTTTACAATTATTAAACAGTTAATGAGCTCCGAAGCACCAGGAGGCTGTTTATAACAATAACAACAGTTGATTGGCAAGTTTTCATGCTTGTAAACTGTTTAATAAATGTAACCAAAGCCGTCAAAGATTGAGGAAAGATGTACACGTTCGTAAGTACTTGCGTAATTGCTTCGTGAATCTGGCCCTGGGACTCTCTGAAGGGGGCTAAGAGACAAGACCCATGATCTACCAATCGGGTCAGGGGCGCTTGTAGTGAATGGAGTGCCTCTTAATGATACCAATATTTGGCCTTGTTTGTGTAAAGTATGTGTGTGTGTGCCGCTCCCCGCAGCAACCTGCTGGCGCTCTCCCGCCTCGACCTGGTGTCCAGCATGGCCCCTCAGTTCACCATGCGACTGCGAGATCGACGTGTCCAAGTGGGCTTCCCCGTCCGCCTCACCTGCCAGATCGTGGGCATCCCCAGGCCACAGGTCTCCTGGTACAAGGACGACGAGGCTATTTCTCCCGACGGTCAGTACTTTACCCACGTGAACTATCACTTGTGTATGGGCAACATGCCAGCCTGTATGGACAACATACTAGGTAGTATGGACAACGTACTAGCCCGTATGGACAACATACCGGCCCTTATGGACAACATACCGGCCCTTATGGACAACATACCAGCTAGTATGGACAAGATACCGGCCCGTATGTCGTTCGTTTATTAGTTATATAAGATTTCTTCCCGAAGCCATTTCAAATATTCATTTCTTTGGTTCTTTGATTCAATTATTTTAGATTTGATCGGCGCTCTTGCATGTTTATCTGTGTGGTCAGAGGGGGTTACCTTGAGGTGCTTCCGGGGCTTAGCGTCCCCGCGGCCCGGTCGTCGACCAGGCCTCGACCAGGGGGGGGGGGTGGTGGTTGTGAATATAACTTCGGCTCCTGATCACTAACTTCGATCAGTTATTTTGCCAAGTGTTATACTGAAACGAACTGTAATTCTGACAGTCAGTTGAGAAATGTAACGTTGATCGTTAATGCTGAATTTGATTGAATAATATTTCGATTTAATAATAGTTGGGTGGAATTATTTTTAGTAAGTTGTTTCTCGGGTGCAGGTCGGCGTTCAATCCCCGACTGTCAATAAGTGGTTGGGCACCATTCCTTCCCCCCGTCCCTTCCAAAATCCTAATCCTGACCCCTTCCCAGTGCTGTATAGTCGTAATAGCTTGGCGCTTTCCCTTGATAACTCCCTCGGGTGAGTAGAATGTCTTCACATCGTTGGTGTGAAGACAGGTCAATGATAAATGAATAATATGAATTTCATTCACTAGGATAATCTGAGATTCGATCTCGGACCTGGAAAATGCCAGACATCCAACCAGGCCCATGGATGATTATTGTGAACGTGATGTCAGCCACGATATTGTGGATTGCATCTGAATTATGGTAATATTAGGCGTGGTAAGGTGTACTGTTGAGGGATGTTGACCGAGTAGTAGATGTTGACTACTCCATGTAGTCACTATAATGTGAGGGATCTATGAGAGAATGTTTGGAGCAGGGCGGCGGGACCGCCAGGCGGCCCCAGGACGCATGTCTGGGTTGACCTAGGACGCACGTCTAGGGTGACCCCGGGACGCACGTCTGGTGGTGACCCCAAGACGCACGTCTGGTGGTGACCCAGGACGCATGTCTGGGTTGACCTAGGACGCACGTCTAGGGTGACCCCGGGACGCACGTCTGGTGGTGACCCCAAGACGCACGTCTGGTGGTGACCCAGGACGCATGTCTGGGTTGACCTAGGACGCACGTCTAGGGTGACCCCGGGACGCACGTCTGGTGGTGACCCCAAGACGCACGTCTGGTGGTGACCCAGGACGCATGTCTGGGTTGACCTAGGACGCACGTCTGGTGGTGACCTAGGACGCACGTCTGGTGGTACCCAGGACTCACGTCTGGGAGAGTGACCCAGAACGCACGTCTGGGAGAGTGACCCAGGACGTGTTGCCACCGCTCAGCATCAAAGAACTTGTCTTCACCTTGTTGTGTCTACCCGCAGACGGTCACACCATGTGGCAGGAGGACGGCCACTTCTATACTCTGGAGATTTCCAGCTCCATTCACGACGACGCCGCCGTCTACTCTGCCTGCGCTGTCAACCCCTACGGCTCCGTCCTCTGCCGCTGCCGCCTTATAGTCGACTCCGGCCTAAGGTAAATCAGTCTCCGCTGCATAGTCGATCAAGTGTACTTTGCGTGTTCTTCACGATAGGTGTCTGATTTGATCTCAAAAGTCGCATATACATGCAAATTAGCAGGGAATTTGAGATATAACGTAAGTCACATCGAAAGTTAATTTGATGGAACGTAACTGTTTGGACTTTACTTGTCTGCACAGATCATACATCTCGCCGATGTTCTTGCGGGAGTTGGAGGACCAGAGCGCCCGCGAAGGCTCCACTATCACCATGCAGACAGTCATTGAGGCCTACCCCACCATCGGCGTCGTCTGGTATGTCCAACACCCAGCAGCTGGGCTCTGATAGTCTAATGGGGAGGGGAAAGATCATGGTAAGGGAAAGATCATGGTAAGGAGAGGGGGGAAAAGGAGGTGGGTTGGTGGAGAGAGAGAGAGGGAGGGTGGCCGTGGAGCACAATGACCATTCAGAGTGGTGGCCAGGACGGTGCTGGAAGGCGGGAGAAAGTAAGTGGGTTGGTCTCCCTCAAGGAGGGAATACAGAACCTCCATTGTTTCACTCTTTTGGTAACACTGTCTTCAACATAGTTTGTTGCCATCGTTAGCTAGAGAATAGAATTGAATTTGCAGAATAGTTTGTAGCGATTTAATTAGATATCTTAGTGCTTTGTTAAACTTGATATGTACTTTGCTTATGGATGCTGCATGCGACTGTGTTATTATGTTCTGTTAGCTCTTCTGTATTTCTAAAGTTGCTTTACAAGTTTATCCACCTCTTCCACATTTGTTGACCCGCTATTTTTCCATTTATCTTTTATTTGTCCTTAGTTTTTACTATTTATTTGATAAATACTTGAGTTGTCTATCGCTCCTCCATTTTAATTCTCTTCGCGTTTCACATAACTTTATTTCCATTACTTCGTGTAAACCATATGTTATGAGCCACTCGTGGCACTTCCGACCTATATTTGTGTAGACTATGTATACTGGACGCGGTTTACAGCGGGCAGGGGCCCTCCTCTGGTATTTCCTCGAGCTGGGGAGGGTCCCTTCACCCTTGTATGAGGAGCCCCGGTTACGTGTCTTAATTTTATTATTGGCACTCCTTGTCGTCCAGTATTGATCCTCGTCCAGTTCTCCTTCTCCTTGAAGGGTTTTCTTATGTAAAATGTGCTTATTTTCTTTTTTTGATTTAACTGTTGTTCTTTTTGTTATTATCTTTTGTTTACTGTTGTTTTCTCCTGATTTTTCGTCTTCATTTTAACTTTTGTTTCCCCATCTTTATTTTACTCTAGATGTTTTTCTTGTGGGTTGTTCTTGCTTTTAGGAACTGTTTCATTCATTTTTCGACAGCTCTTCATTCAGTGATCACTTCCTTCAGCTGTTTAACCTGTTTCTTTCGCTCCTTTCTTCTCGCCGCTGCACATTCACGCTGTGCTGTCTGGCTGACTGCTTGCTCCCGCCTCCGCCGCCGCCTCTAGGCACCGAGACGGCCAGCGCATCAGGCCCTCCCGCAAGCACTCCTTCGACCTCGACGTGGACGGCGTGGCCACGCTGGTGATCCGCAACGCCGATTACACCGACGGCGGCATCTACACCTGCACCGCCAAGAACGAGATGGGCCACATCGAGTCCATGTGCCGCGTCTCCGTCTCCTGCACCGACTCCGATCTCGCTTCGCGGAAACGAATACCCTCGCGGTAAGTACTGATCTCAGGCGCCCGGCGGCCACTGTGTATTGTGGTAGTACAGCCGCTGTCAGCTGGGTTACACAGACGTAAGAGCCAAACAGTATACAAAGGATTGGTGTAGACTGAAGACAATTACACGTTGTGACAGTGTGTGTGTGTGTGTGAGAGAGAGAGAGAGAGGGCATGAGAGTGTGAGTGTGTGAGTGTATACTGTGATTCAGTGGTGTTTGAGACCTTGACAGAGACCCTACACACGACGAGGTACAGAGACCCGCGTCTGAAACCTTCATACATATATTATTTCCACACCTTTCCTCGCCCGTAGAAGACCTTGTTTAAATAGATCCAAACTGGTAGTTAACTCTGTAGCTTTGGTACGTGTGTACTCACCTAGTTGTACTCACCTAGCTGTGCTTGCGGGGGTTGAGCTCTGGCTCTTTGGTCCCGCCTCTCAATCGTCAATCAACAGGTGTACAGGTTCCTGAGCCTATTGGGCTCTATCATATCTACACTTGAAACTGTGTATGGAGTCAGCCTCCACCACATTGCTTCCTAATGCATTCCATTTGTCAACCACTCTCACACTAAAAAAGTTCTTTCTAATATCTCTGTGGCTCATTTGGGCACTCAGTTTCCACCTGTGTCCCCTAGTGCGTGTGCCCCTTGTGTTAAATAGCCTATCTTTATCAACCCTGTCGATTCCCTTGAGAATCTTGAATGTGGTGATCATGTCCCCCCTAACTCTTCTGTCTTCCAACGAAGTGAGGTTCAATTCCCGTAGTCTCTCCTCGTAGCTCATACCTCTCAGCTCGGGTACTAGTCTGGTGGCAAACCTTTGAACCTTTTCCAGTTTAGTCTTATGCTTGACTAGATATGGACTCCATGCTGGAGCCGCATACTCCAGGATTGGTCTGACATATGTGGTATATAATGTTCTGAAAGATTCCTTACACAAGTTTCTAAAGGCCGTTCTTATGTTAGCCAACCTGGCATATGCTGCTGATGTTATCCTCTTGATATGAGCTTCAGGGGACAGGTCTGGCGTGATATCAACCCCCAGGTCTTTCTCTCTCTCTGACTCTTGAAGTATTTCATCTCCCAAGTGATACCTTGTATCTGGTCTCCTGCTTCCTACTCCTATCTTCATTACATTACATTTGCTTGGGTTAAACTCTAACATCCAATTGTTCGACCATTCCTGCAGCTTGTCCAGGTCTTCTTGAAGCCTCAAGCTGTCCTCCTCTGTCTTAATCCTTCTCATAATTTTGGCGTCGTCAGCAAACATTGAGAGGAATGAGTCTATACCCTATGTGTGTGTGTGTGTGTGTGTGTGTGTGTGTGTGTGTGTGTGTGTGTGTGTGTGTGTGTGTGTGTGTGTGTGTGTGTGTGTGTGTGTGTGTGTGCGTGTGTCGCTCTCTGGTAATGAACCACTTGGCAGTTGTCTTGCCTGAGTGCTTGAACGACACACATACCTTATACTCCCCTATTTGTGCTTGCTGCGGAGGGGCAGAGGAGGTTGAGCTTCGGCTCTTTGAACCCGCCTTAGTAGACTTATGCATGCGTCTCCGGTAACCGTTTCATACCTCTCGCCCATCCTCTGTATCAAGTATATAAAAACTCGGAGAGTAGCATTAGTGTCTGTATCCTGTGCTGTAGTCTCGGCTGGCTTCAGTTTGAGACATTACAAACACGAATGATACAATATTGCTGTAATTTGACAAAATATGTAAATTTAAAGTACAGAATAAGACACATTATTCAACTATTTATTACTAAATATTAAGACTAAATTTAGTATTAATATTATTGTTATTGGTAAATATTATTTAATAATAAGAATATAATATTATTAAATTTTAAGGCAGTTATATTTAAGACTAAATACTGTACAATATTTACCTATCTATTGGTTTTAGATATGTTCTGCTCTAGTGTCTGAAGATCAGGCACTGACAGGTGTGTGGGAAGATCTGATAGTGACAGGTGTGTGAGGGAAGATCAAAGAGTGACAGGTGTGTGGGCGAAGATCAGAGCTTGTCAGGTGTGTGAGAAGACGAGAGAGAGAGAGAGAGAGAAAGAGAGAGAGAGATGTGTGAGGTGTTATCTAAAGTTGGGACAGATAGCCCCAGGTGAGGAAGGAATATCCTAAGTTGGATTAGGGCTTTGTAATTTACTAGAAAGCAGACAGTTAGCATAAATAAAATGAGTGAGTAACTGTTGTAAGTGGAGTGCCCCTGGGCTCAATCCTGGGTCCTCCGTTATTGACCGTATATGTAAACGATTTACACTCCAGGACTGAGCAGCAACATTTGCAAATTTACAGACAATACCAACCAAAAAAAAAAGAGCGCGAATAATGAATTCAGACGAGGACTACAAAATTGCAACAAGACGGTCTTGATAGGACTTTTAAAATGAACTAAAGATTGGCAGATGCAGTTTAATGCTGACAGATACTGATACCGATCTGATACATCTGATACCGATCTGATATTTGATCTGGTACCGATCTGAGGTAATAAGGATAGCTACCTGCAGATATCAGTTGGACAATCTTGAAGTTGAGATATCCGTGGGGGAAAAAGAACTGGGAGTCATTATTACTATGGAGGGTTTTCAGGGGGAGGGAAAGACTGGGAGGGGGAAATGGGAGGTGGAAACGGGAGAGGGAGAAGTTGGATGATTAGGGAGTGGGTGGGAG
The DNA here is from genome assembly GCF_040958095.1 of Procambarus clarkii. Classification (NCBI taxonomy): domain Eukaryota; kingdom Metazoa; phylum Arthropoda; class Malacostraca; order Decapoda; family Cambaridae; genus Procambarus; species Procambarus clarkii. Next base: position 8,683,101 of record NC_091235.1, read on the forward strand.
AGAGAAATGGTTGAAAGGAGGGGAGAGGTGAGGGTAATGTGGGGTTGGGGAGGAGGTGGAGGAGGGAGCAGTGTGTGGAGGGAGCAGTGTGTGGAGGGAGCAGTGTGTGGAGGGAGCAGTGTGTGTGGAGGGAGCAGTGTGTGGAGGGAGCAGTGTGTGGAGGGAGCAGTGTGTGGAGGGAGCAGTGTGTGTGGAGGGAGCAGTGTGTGGAGGGAGCAGTGTGTGGAGGGAGCAGTGTGTGGAGGGAGCAGTGTGTGGAGGGAGCAGTGTGTGTGGAGGGAGCAGTGTGTGGAGGGAGCAGTGTGTGTGGAGGGAGCAGTGTGTGGAGGGAGCAGTGTGTGTGGAGGGAGCAGTGTGTGGAGGGAGCAGTGTGTGTGGAGGGAGCAGTGTGTGGAGGGAGCAGTGTGTGTGGAGGGAGCAGTGTGTGGAGGGGGCAGTGTGTGGAGGGAGCAGTGTGTGGAGGGAGCAGTGTGTGTGGAGGGAGCAGTGTGTGGAGGGAGCAGTGTGTGGAGGGAGCAGTGTGTGGAGGGAGCAGTGTGTGGAGGGAGCAGTGTGTGTGTGGAGGGAGCAGTGTGTGGAGGGAGCAGTGTGTGGAGGGAGCAGTGTGTGGAGGGAGCAGTGTGTGGAGGGAGCAGTGTGTGGAGGGAGCAGTGTGTGTGGAGGGAGCAGTGTGTGGAGGGAGCAGTGTGTGGAGGGAGCAGTGTGTGGAGGGAGCAGTGTGTGGAGGGAGCAGTGTGTGGAGGGAGCAGTGTGTGGAGGGAGCAGTGTGTGGAGGGAGCAGTGTGTGGAGGGAGCAGTGTGTGGAGGGAGCAGTGTGTGGAGGGAGCAGTGTGTGTGGAGGGAGCAGTGTGTGTGGAGGGAGCAGTGTGTGTGGAGGGAGCAGTGTGTGTGGAGGGAGCAGTGTGTGTGGAGGGAGCAGTGTGTGGAGGGAGCAGTGTGTGGAGGGAGCAGTGTGAGGAGGGAGCAGTGTGTGTGGAGGGAGCAGTGTGTGGAGGGAGCAGTGTGTGGAGGGAGCAGTGTGTGGAGGGAGCAGTGTGTGTGGAGGGAGCAGTGTGTGTGGAAGGAGCAGTGTGTGTGGAGGGAGCAGTGTGTGGAGGGAGCAGTGTGTGGAGGGAGCAGTGTGTGTGGAGGGAGCAGTGTGTGTGGAGGGAGCAGTGTGTGTGGAGGGAGCAGTGTGTGTGGAGGGAGCAGTGTGTGTGGAGGGAGCAGTGTGTGTGGAGGGAGCAGTGTGTGGAGGGAGCAGTGTGTGTGGAGGGAGCAGTGTGTGTGGAGGGAGCAGTGTGTGTGGAGGGAGCAGTGTGTGTGGAGGGAGCAGTGTGTGGAGGGAGCAGTGTGTGGAGGGAGCAGTGTGTGGAGAGAGCAGTGTGTGGAGGGAGCAGTGTGTGGAGGGAGCAGTGTGTGGAGGGAGCAGTGTGTGTGGAGGGAGAAGTATGAGGTACTCTCCCTCGAGGGAGTTCCAAGTCAACACGTCTTGGAATGTGACCTCCCTTCCTCACCAACAGTACGTCTCTCACAGACCCGCTGGGGGCCATAGGTCTCTCACAGACCCGCTGGGGGCCATTGGTCTCTCACAGACCCGCTGGGGGCCATAGGTCTCTCACAGACCCGCTGGGGGCCACAGGTCTCTCACAGACCCGCTGGGGGCCATAGGTCTCTCACAGGCCCGCTGGGGGCCATAGGTCTCTTTCAGACCCACTGGGGGCCATAGGTCTCTCACAGACCCACTGGAGGCCATAGGTCTCTCACAGACCCGCTGGGGGCCATAGGTCTCTCACAGACCCGCTGGGGGCCATAGGTCTCTCATTGACCCGCTGGGGGCCATAGGTCTCTCACAGACCCGCCGGGGGCCATAGGTCTCTCACAGACCCGCTGGGGGCCATAGGTCTCTCACAGACCCGCTGGGGGCCATAGGTCTCTCACAGACCCGCTGGGGGCCATAGGTCTCTCACAGACCCGCTGGGGGCCATAGGTCTCTCACAGACCCGCTGGGGGCCATAGGTCTCTCTCAGACCCGCTGGGGGCCATAGGTCTCTCACAGACCCGCTGGGGGCCATAGGTCTCTCTCAGACCCGCTGGGGGCCATAGGTCTCTCACAGACCCGCTGGGGGCTATAGGTCTCTCACAGACCCACTGGGGGCCATAGGTCTCTCACAGGCCCGCTGGGGGCCAGGTCTCTCACAGACCCGCTGGGGGCCATAGGTCTCTCACAGGCCCGCTGGGGGCCAGGTCTCTCACAGACCCGCTGGGGGCCACAGACCCGCTGGGGGCTATAGGTCTCTCACAGACCCACTGGGGGCCATAGGTCTCTCACAGGCCCGCTGGGGGCCAGGTCTCTCACAGACCCGCTGGGGGCCATAGGTCTCTCACAGGCCCGCTGGGGGCCAGGTCTCTCACAGACCCGCTGGGGGCCACAGGTCTCTCACAGACCCGCTGGGGGCTATAGGTCTCTCACAGACCCACTGGGGGCCATAGGTCTCTCACAGGCCCGCTGGGGGCTATAGGTCTCTCACAGACCCACTGGGGGCCATAGGTCTCTCACAGGCCCGCTGGGGGCCAGGTCTCTCACAGACCCGCTGGGGGCCATAGGTCTCTCACAGGCCCGCTGGGGGCCAGGTCCCTCACAGACCCGCTGGGGGCCAGGTCTCTCACAGACCCGCTGGGGGCCACAGGTCTCTCACAGACCCGCTGGGGGCTATAGGTCTCTCACAGACCCGCTGGGGGCCAGGTCTCTCACAGATCCGCTGGGGGCCACAGGTCTCTCACAGACCCGCTGGGGGCTATAGGTCTCTCACAGACCCACTGGGGGCCATAGGTCTCTCACAGGCCCGGCGAGGCGCCTTGGGAATCATAATACAACTGTTAACCCAACAACAACAACAACAATAGACAGCAGGAACTTGCCGCCTGAGAGCTGCAGTGCTTTATGAACTAAACAATAGACTCTTCCAGACAAAGACTGATGTTTACCCAGGTGCTAGTGCAGCCCCTAGCCCCTGGTGTGGTGTTGGGGGTCTGACTCGTCACACGGCCCCTAGAGGTCCCTGGTGTGGTGTTGGGGGTCTGACTCGTCACACGGCCCCTAGAGGTCCCTGGTGTGGTGTTGGGGGTCTGACTCGTCACACGGCCCCTAGAGGCCCCTGGTGTGGTGTTGGGGGTCTGACTCGTCACACGGACCCTAGAGGCCCCTGGTGTGGTGTTGGGGGTCTGACTCGTCACACGGACCCTAGAGGTCCCTGGTGTGGTGTTGGGGGTCTGACTCGTCACACGGACCCTAAAGGTCCCTGGTGTGGTGTTGGGGGTCTGACTCGTCACACGGCCCCTAGAGGTCCCTGGTGTGGTGTTGGGGGTCTGACTCGTCACACGGACCCTAGAGGTCCCTGGTGTGGTGTTGGGGGTCTGACTCGTCACACGGCCCCTAGAGGTCCCTGGTGTGGTGTTGGGGGTCTGACTCGTCACACGGCCCCTAGAGGCCCCTGGTGTGGTGTTGGGGGTCTGACTCGTCACACGGCCCCTAGAGGCCCCTGGTGTGGTGTTGGGGGTCTGACTCGTCACACGGCCCCTAGAGGTCCCTGGTGTGGTGTTGGGGGTCTGACTCGTCACACGGCCCCTAGAGGCCCCTGGTGTGGTTTTGGGGGTCTGACTCGTCACACGGCCCCTAGTGGTCCCTGGTGTGGTGTTGGGGGTCTGACTCGTCACACGGCCCCTAGAGGCCCCTGGTGTGGTGTTGGGGGTCTGACTCGTCACACGGCCCCTAGAGGTCCCTGGTGTGGTGTTGGGGGTCTGACTCGTCACACGGCCCCTAGAGGCCCCTGGTGTGGTGTTGGGGGTCTGACTCGTCACACGGCCCCTAGAGGTCCCTGGTGTGGTGTTGGGGGTCTGACTCGTCACACGGCCCCTAGAGGCCCCTGGTGTGGTTTTGGGGGTCTGACTCGTCACACGGCCCCTAGTGGTCCCTGGTGTGGTGTTGGGGGTCTGACTCGTCACACGGCCCCTAGAGGCCCCTGGTGTGGTTTTGGGGGTCTGACTCGTCACACGGCCCCTAGTCCCTGGTGTGGTGTTGGGGGTCTGACTCGTCACACGGCCCCTAGAGGTCCCTGGTGTGGTGTTGGGGGTCTGACTCGTCACACGGCCCCTAGAGGCCCCTGGTGTGGTGTTGGGGGTCTGACTCGTCACACGGCCCCTAGAGGTCCCTGGTGTGGTGTTGGGGGTCTGACTCGTCACACGGCCCCTAGAGGCCCCTGGTGTGGTTTTGGGGGTCTGACGCGTCACACGGCCCCTAGTGGTCCCTGGTGTGGTGTTGGGGGTCTGACTCGTCACACGGCCCCTAGAGGCCCCTGGTGTGGTTTTGGGGGTCTGACTCGTCACACGGCCCCTAGTCCCTGGTGTGGTGTTGGGGGTCTGACTCGTCACACGGCCCCTAGAGGTCCCTGGTGTGGTGTTGGGGGTCTGACTCGTCACACGGCCCCTAGAGGCCCCTGGTGTGGTGTTGGGGGTCTGACTCGTCACACGGCCCCTAGAGGTCCCTGGTGTGGTGTTGGGGGTCTGACTCGTCACACGGCCCCTAGAGGCCCCTGGTGTGGTGTTGGGGGTCTGACTCGTCACACGGCCCCTAGAGGTCCCTGGTGTGGTGTTGGGGGTCTGACTCGTCACACGGCCCCTAGAGGCCCCTGGTGTGGTGTTGGGGGTCTGACTCGTCACACGGCCCCTAGAGGTCCCTGGTGTGGTGTTGGGGGTCTGACTCGTCACACGGCCCCTAGAGGCCCCTGGTGTGGTGTTGGGGGTCTGACTCGTCACACGGCCCCTAGAGGTCCCTGGTGTGGTGTTGGGGGTCTGACTCGTCACACGGCCCCTAGAGGCCCCTGGTGTGGTTTTGGGGGTCTGACTCGTCACACGGCCCCTAGTGGTCCCTGGTGTGGTGTTGGGGGTCTGACTCGTCACACGGCCCCTAGAGGCCCCTGGTGTGGTTTTGGGGGTGTGACTCGTCACACGGCCCCTAGTCCCTGGTGTGGTGTTGGGGGTCTGACTCGTCACACGGCCCCTAGAGGTCCCTGGTGTGGTGTTGTGGGTCTGACTCGTCACACGGCCCCTAGAGGTCCCTGGTGTGGTGTTGGGGGTCTGACTCGTCACACGGCCCCTAGAGGCCCCTGGTGTGGTGTTGGGGGTCTGACTCGTCACACGGCCCCTAGAGGCCCCTGGTGTGGTGTTGGGGGTCTGACTCGTCACACGGCCCCTAGTGGTCCCTGGTGTGGTGTTGGGGGTCTGACTTGTCACACGGCCCCTAGAGGTCCCTGGTGTGGTGTTGGGGGTCTGACTCGTCACACGGACCCTAGAGGTCCCTGGTGTGGTGTTGGGGGTCTGACTCGTCACACGGCCCCTAGAGGTCCCTGGTGTGGTGTTGGGGGTCTGACTCGTCACACGGACCCTAGAGGTCCCTGGTGTGGTGTTGGGGGTCTGACTCGTCACACGGCCCCTAGAGGTCCCTGGTGTGGTGTTGGGGGTCTGACTCGTCACACGGACCCTAGAGGTCCCTGGTGTGGTGTTGGGGGTCTGACTCGTCACACGGCCCCTAGAGGTCCCTGGTGTGGTGTTGGGGGTCTGACTCGTCACACGGCCCCTAGAGGTCCCTGGTGTGGTGTTGGGGGTCTGACTCGTCACACGGCCCCTAGAGGTCCCTGGTGTGGTGTTGGGGGTCTTGACTCGTCACACGGACCCTAAAGGTCCCTGGTGTGGTGTTGGGGGTCTGACTCGTCACACGGCCCCTAGAGATCCCTGGTGTGGTGTTGGGGGTCTGACTCGTCACACGGACCCTAGAGGTCCCTGGTGTGGTGTTGGGGGTCTGACTCGTCACACGGCCCCTAGAGGTCCCTGGTGTGGTGTTGGGGGTCTGACTCGTCACACGGACCCTAGAGGTCCCTGGTGTGGTGTTGGGGGTCTGACTCGTCACACGGCCCCTAGAGGTCCCTGGTGTGGTGTTGGGGGTCTGACTCGTCACACGGACCCTAGAGGTCCCTGGTGTGGTGTTGGGGGTCTGACTCGTCACACGGCCCCTAGAGATCCCTGGTGTGGTGTTGGGGGTCTGACTCGTCACACGGACCCTAGAGGTCCCTGGTGTGGTGTTGGGGGTCTGACTCGTCACACGGCCCCTAGAGGTCCCTGGTGTGGTGTTGGGGGTCTGACTCGTCACACGGACCCTAGAGGTCCCTGGTGTGGTGTTGGGGGTCTGACTCGTCACACGGACCCTAGAGGTCCCTGGTGTGGTGTTGGGGGTCTGACTCGTCACACGGCCCCTAGAGATCCCTGGTGTGGTGTTGGGGGTCTGACTCGTCACACGGCCCCTAGAGGTCCCTGGTGTGGTGTTGGGGGTCTGACTCCTGTGTTGATTTTTGTGGAACCATAAAATTGAGTTACTGGTGAGATTTTTTTGTATTTCATAATATTGTAATGTGTGGCCCTCCTGAGTGACCTCGGGAGTGCCTGGTCAGACCTCTTGTCACAAGTGCAACTTACGATATATAGCGGTGAGACTCGATTGGAGAGTTTATATTAAATAGCGTCCCTATATCCACTCAGGACCGCTACTCGCCCCCTGCACACGCCCCTGTTTATCCTTCTCGACGGCTGCACGCAATCATACAGTGTTCAGGGATCCTTTCCCAGGTAGTGTCTGCTGGCCGGCAGCCTCGCCTGCACCTCCACACCACCAGGACAATGGATTATCCCCATCATGAGCATCAAGAGTCATGATCCCTCTATTTTTGGTGGAGGAAAATTTTTATCTTCAGATCTTGGGGTTATTGGAATCTTGTGGTTGCCGGGATCTTGGGGGTTGCCACAAAATTTTACCTATAAATATGCTTGCGATATTGTCCCTGTGTAAGGGGAGGGGGAAGATACGTTGCAAGGAATGGTGGTTTGTCGTCTCTGACGGTACAGTTTAATTGTAATATTTTTAATTTGGTAAAAAAATGATTTAACGTAACTCTTTTCGACGAGATGATGCTGGGATAGTGGGGAGATGAGGGCGCAGCTGCTAGGGCGACGGGGCGACCAGTTCACAGTGGTTGGGAGCTGGGATATAAAGACATGGGGCTGGGTTATAAGGACAAGGAGCTGGGATATAAGAAGGAGCTGGGGTGTCTTAGTACAGTCGACTTTATTCTCAACTTGAAATCCGGGATCCCGGATTCGGTTCGCGGGCGGGAGAGTAATAGTTGGGAACGTTTCCTTTCACCTGATGCAGCTGTTCACCTAGCAGTAAATAGGTACCCCGGAGTAACACAACTGTAGTCGGGCTGCATCCTAGTTAGGGTCAGTAATACGACTTTGGGGGCACCCCGATACAAGCATGCAGTATACACATATATACACACACAAGCTTCCTGTCCCGGACAAAAAAAAACACAGTAGAATTTAAATGAACAAAACCACAAGGGCCGTGACGAGGATTCGAACCTGCGTACGGGAGCATCCCAGAGCATCCCATGTGTGTGTGTGACAGTAGAATTTCACCATATGTGATGACCCGCTGGAAGGTTGCAGGAAGCCTCCATTGTTTGACAACAATGCAGCATAACAGCTGTGGAGGTCTTGCTCAATACCCCCATAACGCTAAAGGCCACGTGAGTAAGCACAGGCGGGTATATACCTCTACCTCCATACGGGCTCACCATAGCCCGTGCTACTTGGAACTTTTTGTTCCGAGTAGCTGAATCTATAACAACAACAACAACTACCTTCATGACGCTGGAGGTCAACACTACCCGGCCTCTCTGGCCTCTCTGGCCTCTCGTCCACCTCTCTGGCCTCTCGTCCACCTCTCTGGCCTCTCTGGCCTCTCGTCCACCTCTATTCCCAGGGGTCCACGGCTCCTCCAACACGCCCTCTCAACTTGTAGGTCACTTTTTTTTTTTTAACGTTTTGGGAACAAACGTTAACAATGCAGCCTGTTATGCTAAGTAACAGCTCGCCAGTATGTTGGTTTTCTATGCATCGGACTCGATGGGGTTAGGTGGGTTGCTTGGGTTAATACGTTTCTGATTGGGTTATGAGATTGGAGTTTTTACGGACTGGCAAATCGGGCTGGATAAGCGATGTTTGTGTAGTTATTCATTTATTGGAAAATAATGCTGCCAAGGCTTAACATTTCTTTTAGTTAGTTTAGTTAGACAGCTGCTACGGGCTGCTTCCTGGGGAATGTGTAACAAAAAGGAGGCCTGGTCGAGGACCGGGCCGCGGGGACGCTAAGCCCCGAAATCATCTCAAGATATCCTTGCAAACAGGACTTAATCTCCATCTGTCAGTGAAAAGTTTAATTGTGATCCATGAGCTGCTGCAGTTCTTTTTTTTTCCACAACTTTGCTATTTTATTGATCTGCTCATTGGAATTAATGTTATTAGAGTTACACTCAGGATGAAGCAGAACTTTCTTCCTCCATCTACCAGTGACAGCGTCGTTTTATAGCCGACCTCTCAGTTCCTGGAATTAATTACAGACGAGGTTGAGGGAATGTCTGTTGGGTCATGTGTTCTCGTTCTCCATGTTTAGTGTTTAAATCTCCCCGTACATTTGTGTATCATAGTTACAGTCTGTTATATCTCCCCCCACCCCCCCAGTCCCTGGTACGGGTCTGTACCCAGTAGCATCACTGTACCCGGCAACGAATGGTGTGTGTGTGTGTGTGTGTTAGAGAGAGGGCTTTGTGTTCCCGCACGAGTCGTTTCCACTCCTTTTATAGTACTTTTTTTGTTTAGTGATGGCTGGGATACTAACATTTATAACCTTTTAAAGTCCTTTCTGGCTAGTTAGTCTGCATATTCCATAGATTCCTGCATGACTAGGTTCCCATGGAATTAAAACTGGTTTAGTTTTCCTTGAGGTGAAGGCTCTGAAGGAGTGTGGAGGCGCCCTCACGCGGCAGGTTCCGGAACCCCTGACGTAAACATCCTGCATTGTAAACAAACGCGCTTGTGACGTCACTGGCCCTTCAAAGGACGCCCGCGCTGGAGTTGGTGGTCCACGCTTGCTGTTTGTTTTGCTGGTATCTGGTGCTTGGAGGAGGCCAGCTCAGCCTTGAGGCGGACATTTTCAGGTGGATAGTCCGAGTAATTCAATAGCCTCTCTTGGATTTATCAGCGTGTGGGGAATTTTCCTGAAACAAGGGGCGTACGGGGCACGAAGGAGCCCCCACCACTGTAGGTTGCCTCCATCTGTCTTCTGAAGCACTCATCCTCTCTTGGCCTCGGCTCTTGCTAAATTATATGGTGTGCATTTATGTTTCCTCTTTGTGGACATGGAGGTGAAGCAAGGGCTGTGGGCATGGTGGTGAGGCAAGGGCTGTGGGCTTGGTGGTGAGGCAAGGGCTGTGGGCTTGGTGGTGAGGCAAGGGCTGTGGGCTTGGTGGTGAGGCAAGGGCTGTGGGCTTGGTGGTGAGGCAAGGGCTGTGGGCTTGGTGGTGAGGCAAGGGCTGTGGGCTTGGTGGTGAGGCAAGGGCTGTGGGCTTGGTGGTGAGGCAAGGGCTGTGGGCTTGGTGGTGAGGCAAGGGCTGTGGGCTTGGTGGTGAGGCAAGGGCTGTGGGCTTGGTGGTGAGGCAAGGGCTGTGGGCTTGGTGGTGAGGCAAGGGCTGTGGGCTTGGTGGTGAGGCAAGGGCTGTGGGCTTGGTGGTGAGGCAAGGGCTGTGGGCATGGAGGTGAGGCAAGGGCTGTGGGCATGGTGGTGAGGCAAGGGCTGTGGGCATGGTGGTGAGGCAAGGGCTGTGGGCATGGAGGTGAGGCAAGGGCTGTGGGCATGGAGGTGAGGCAAGGGCTGTGGGCATGGTGGTGAGGGAAGGGCTGTGGGCTTGGAGGTGAGGCAAGGGCTGTGGGCTTGGAGGTGAGGCAAGGGCTGTGGGCATGGAGGTGAGGCAAGGGCTGTGGGCTTGGAGGTGAGGCAAGGGCTGTGGGCATGGTGGTGAGGCAAGGGCTGTGGGCATGGTGGTGAGGCAAGGGCTGTGGGCATGGAGGTGAGGCAAGGGCTGTGGGCATGGAGGTGAGGCAAGGGCTGTGGGCATGGAGGTGAGGGAAGGGCTGTGGGCATGGTGGTGAGGGAAGGGCTGTGGGCTTGGAGGTGAGGCAAGGGCTGTGGGCTTGGAGGTGAGGCAAGGGCTGTGGGCTTGGAGGTGAGGCAAGGGCTGTGGGCTTGGAGGTGAGGCAAGGGCTGTGGGCTTGGTGGTGAGGCAAGGGCTGTGGGCTTGGTGGTGAAGCAAGGGCTGTGGGCTTGGAGGTGAGGCAAGGGCTGTGGGCATGGTGGTGAAGCAAGGGCTGTGGGCTTGGAGGTGAGGCAAGGGCTGTGGGCTTGGAGGTGAGGCAAGGGCTGTGGGCTTGGAGGTGAGGCAAGGGCTGCGGGCTTGGAGGTGAGGCAAGGGCTGTGGGCTTGGTGGTGAAGCAAGGGCTGTGGGCTTGGTGGTGAAGCAAGGGCTGTGGGCTTGGAGGTGAGGCAAGGGCTGTGGGCATGGTGGTGAAGCAAGGGCTGTGGGCATAGGGGTGGGGCAAGGGCTGTGGGCATGGAGGTGAAGCAAGGGCTGTGGACATGGGGGTGAAGCAAGGGCTGTGGGCATGGAGGTGAAGCAAGGGCTGTGGGCATGGAGGTGAAGCAAGGGCTGTGGGCCTGGTGGTGAGGCAAGGGCTGTGGGCATGGTGGTGAGGCAAGGGCTGTGGGCATGGTGGTGAGGCAAGGGCTGTGGGCATGGTGGTGAGGCAAGGGCTGTGGGCATGGTGGTGAGGCAAGGGCTGTGGGCATGGTGGTGAGGCAAGGGCTGTGGGCATGGAGGTGAGGCAAGGGCTGTGGGTATGGAGGTGAGGCAAGGGCTGTGGGCATGGTGGTGAGGCAAGGGCTGTGGGCTTGGTGGTGAAGCAAGGGCTGTGGGCATGGTGGTGAAGCAAGGGCTGTGGGCATGGTGGTGAGGCAAGGGCTGTGGGCTTGGTGGTGAAGCAAGGGCTGTGGGCATGGTGGTGAAGCAAGGGCTGTGGGCATGGTGGTGAAGCAAGGGCTGTGGGCATAGGGGTGGGGCAAGGGCTGTGGGCATGGAGGTGAAGCAAGGGCTGTGGACATGGGGGTGAAGCAAGGGCTGTGGGCATGGAGGTGAAGCAAGGGCTGTGGGCATGGAGGTGAAGCAAGGGCTGTGGGCATGGTGGTGAGGCAAGGGCTGTGGGCATGGTGGTGAGGCAAGGGCTGTGGGCATGGTGGTGAGGCAAGGGCTGTGGGCATGGTGGTGAAGCAAGGGCTGTGGGCATGGTGGTGAGGCAAGGGCTGTGGGCATGGTGGTGAGGCAAGGGCTGTGGGCATGGTGGTGAGGCAAGGGCTGTGGGCATGGAGGTGAGGCAAGGGCTGTGGGCATGAAGGTGAGGCAAGGGCTGTGGGCATGGAGGTGAGGCAAGGGCTGTGGGTATGGAGGTGAGGCAAGGGCTGTGGGCATGGTGGTGAGGCAAGGGCTGTGGGCATGGTGGTGAAGCAAGGGCTGTGGGCATGGAGGTGAGGCAAGGGCTGTGGGTATGGAGGTGAGGCAAGGGCTGTGGGCATGGTGGTGAGGCAAGGGCTGTGGGCTTGGTGGTGAAGCAAGGGCTGTGGGCATGGTGGTGAAGCAAGGGCTGTGGGCATGGTGGTGAGGCAAGGGCTGTGGGCTTGGTGGTGAAGCAAGGGCTGTGGGCATGGTGGTGAAGCAAGGGCTGTGGGCATGGTGGTGAAACAAGGGCTGTGGGCATAGGGGTGGGGCAAGGGCTGTGGGCATGGAGGTGAAGCAAGGGTTGTGGGCATGGTGGTGAAGCAAGGGCTGTGGGCATAGGGGTGGGGCAAGGGCTGTGGGCATGGAGGTGAAGCAAGGGCTGTGGACATGGGGGTGAAGCAAGGGCTGTGGGCATGGAGGTGAAGCAAGGGCTGTGGGCATGGAGGTGAAGCAAGGGCTGTGGGCATGGTGGTGAGGCAAGGGCTGTGGGCATGGTGGTGAGGCAAGGGCTGTGGGCATGGTGGTGAGGCAAGGGCTGTGGGCATGGTGGTAAAGCAAGGGCTGTGGGCATGGTGGTGAGGCAAGGGCTGTGGGCATGGTGGTGAGGCAAGGGCTGTGGGCATGGAGGTGAGGCAAGGGCTGTGGGCATGAAGGTGAGGCAAGGGCTGTGGGCATGGAGGTGAGGCAAGGGCTGTGGGTATGGAGGTGAGGCAAGGGCTGTGGGCATGGTGGTGAGGCAAGGGCTGTGGGCATGGTGGTGAGGCAAGGGCTGTGGGCATGGAGGTGAGGCAAGGGCTGTGGGTATGGAGGTGAGGCAAGGGCTGTGGGCATGGTGGCGAGGCAAGGGCTGTGGGCTTGGTGGTGAAGCAAGGGCTGTGGGCATGGTGGTGAAGCAAGGGCTGTGGGCATGGTGGTGAGGCAAGGGCTGTGGGCTTGGTGGTGAAGCAAGGGCTGTGGGCATGGTGGTGAAGCAAGGGCTGTGGGCATGGTGGTGAAGCAAGGGCTGTGGGCATAGGGGTGGGGCAAGGGCTGTGGGCATGGAGGTGAAGCAAGGGCTGTGGGCATGGTGGTGAAGCAAGGGCTGTGGGCATAGGGGTGGGGCAAGGGCTGTGGGCATGGAGGTGAAGCAAGGGCTGTGGACATGGGGGTGAAGCAAGGGCTGTGGGCATGGAGGTGAAGCAAGGGCTGTGGGCATGGAGGTGAAGCAAGGGCTGTGGGCATGGTGGTGAGGCAAGGGCTGTGGGCATGGTGGTGAGGCAAGGGCTGTGGGCATGGTGGTGAGGCAAGGGCTGTGGGCATGGTGGTAAAGCAAGGGCTGTGGGCATGGTGGTGAGGCAAGGGCTGTGGGCATGGTGGTGAGGCAAGGGCTGTGGGCATGGAGGTGAGGCAAGGGCTGTGGGCATGAAGGTGAGGCAAGGGCTGTGGGCATGGAGGTGAGGCAAGGGCTGTGGGTATGGAGGTGAGGCAAGGGCTGTGGGCATGGTGGTGAGGCAAGGGCTGTGGGCATGGTGTTGAGGCAAGGGCTGTGGGCATGGAGGTGAGGCAAGGGCTGTGGGTATGGAGGTGAGGCAAGGGCTGTGGGCATGGTGGTGAGGCAAGGGCTGTGGGCTTGGTGGTGAAGCAAGGGCTGTGGGCATGGTGGTGAAGCAAGGGCTGTGGGCATGGTGGTGAGGCAAGGGCTGTGGGCTTGGTGGTGAAGCAAGGGCTGTGGGCATGGTGGTGAAGCAAGGGCTGTGGGCATGGTGGTGAAGCAAGGGCTGTGGCATAGGGGTGGGGCAAGGGCTGTGGGCATGGAGGTGAAGCAAGGGCTGTGGACATGGGGGTGAAGCAAGGGCTGTGGGCATGGAGGTGAAGCAAGGGCTGTGGGCATGGAGGTGAAGCAAGGGCTGTGGGCATGGTGGTGAGGCAAGGGCTGTGGGCATGGTGGTGAGGCAAGGGCTGTGGGCATGGTGGTGAAGCAAGGGCTGTGGGCATGGTGGTGAGGCAAGGGCTGTGGGCATGGTGGTGAGGCAAGGGCTGTGGGCATGGTGGTGAGGCAAGGGCTGTGGGCATGGAGGTGAGGCAAGGGCTGTGGGCATGAAGGTGAGGCAAGGGCTGTGGGCATGGAGGTGAGGCAAGGGCTGTGGGTATGGAGGTGAGGCAAGGGCTGTGGGCATGGTGGTGAGGCAAGGGCTGTGGGCATGGAGGTGAAGCAAGGGCTGTGGACATGGGGGTGAAGCAAGGGCTGTGGGCATGGAGGTGAAGCAAGGGCTGTGGGTATGGAGGTGAGGCAAGGGCTGTGGGCATGGAAATGCAGCTGGGGCAGGTTTTTATCCCATCCTATTTTCAGTCAACATAAATCCAGCAATTGAAAGGATTTGAGGGCCTTAGATTGATTGCCATGTTAGCCACTTATGCGCACATATGTGCAGGTGTGTAATTGATCTGCTGTTGCCTGCACATTGCAAACCGGCTACGCGTTTATTGTTTGATTTACACGAGGAATACGGGAGTGATTTAACTCCAGATTCCCCGTTAATCCGGCAGAATTCCAGGTTGTATAACTTTTATTAGGTCAGGGTGGTACAGTGGTAGAGGTTGCAGCTGGCAATCCGCTGGTCACGGGTTCGTGTCACCTCAGAGCTCTAGTTGATATTCTCATTGATTATGAGAACAATGAGATTATGAGTCCTCATGTTTTATCAGTAAATGTATTAATGTATTTGACCGAGAATCATATAAATCATATAGACATTTAAGCTATATAGTCTTGATCATACTCTTATATAGTCTTGATAAATACTCTTGGCTTCCCTTGGGGAGCCGGTCGGCCGAGCGGACAGCACGCGGGGCTTGTGATCCTGTGGTCCTGGGTTCGATCCCGGGCGCCGGTGAGAAACAATGGGTAGAGTTTCTTTCACCCTATGCCCCTGTTACCTAGCAGTAAAATAGGTACCTGGGTATTAGTCAGTTGTCACGGGCTGCTTCCTGGGGGGTGGAGGCCTGGTCGAGGACCGGGCCGCGGGGACACTAAAGCCCCGAAATCATCTCAAGATATCCCTTCTTGTACTCATTGTACTTCTTGTACCTTATTGTTTAATAAGTAATTCTCCTCAATCTGCTATCTCTCATCCACTCAAAACATCACTTTTTGATGAAGAAAACGAAACAGAACCGTCACATGACACAGGAGAGATTAATCTCATCAAAGAGATGATTAATCTGGGGGGGGGAGGGATGAGGCGAGTAATATTGATGTGAGATGAGCACAGCTCCACTCCCTCTGCTCAAGGTGATGCGACTGAAGTGGGGAGGAATGTGGCATGTTGGGGGAGGAAGGTGGAGTGTTGGGGGAGGAAGATGGAGTGTTGGGGGAGGAATGTGGCATGTTGGGGGAGGAAGATGGAGTGTTGGGGGAGGAATGTGGCATGTTGGGGGAGGAAGGTGGAGTGTTGGGGGAGGAAGATGGAGTGTTGGGGGAGGAAGGTGGAGTGTTGGGGGAGGAATGTGGCATGTTGGGGGAGGAAGATGGAGTGTTGGGGGAGGAATGTGGCATGTTGGGGGAGGAAGGTGGAGTGTTGGGGGAGGAATGTGGCATGTTGGGGGAGGAAGATGGAGTGTTGGGGGAGGAATGTGGCATGTTGGGGGAGGAAGGTGGAGTGTTGGGGGAGGAATGTGGCATGTTGGGGGAGGAAGATGGAGTGTTGGGGGAGGAAGATGGAGTGTTGGGGGAGGAAGATGGAGTGTTGGGGGAGGAATGTGGCATGTTGGGGGAGGAAGGTGGAGTGTTGGGGAGGAAGGTGGAGTGTTGGGGAGGAATGTGGAGTGTTGGGGAGGAAGATGGAGTGTTGGGGAGGAAGGTGGAGTGTTGGGGAGGAAGATGGAGTGTTGGGGAGGAAGATGGAGTGTTGGGGAGGAAGGTGGAGTGTTGGGGAGGAAGGTGGAGTGTTGGGGAGGGAGATGGAGTGTTGGGGAGGAAGATGGAGTGTTGGGGAGGAAGGTGGAGTGTTGGGGAGGAAGATGGAGTGTTGGGGAGGGAGATGGAGTGTTGGGGAGGAAGATGGAGTGTTGGGGGAGGAATGTGGCATGTTGGGGGAGGAAGGTGGAGTGTTGGGGGAGGAATGTGGCATGTTGGGGGAGGAAGATGGAGTGTTGGGGGAGGAAGATGGAGTGTTGGGGGAGGAAGATGGAGTGTTGGGGGAGGAATGTGGCATGTTGGGGGAGGAAGGTGGAGTGTTGGGGAGGAAGGTGGAGTGTTGGGGAGGAATGTGGAGTGTTGGGGAGGAAGATGGAGTGTTGGGGAGGAAGGTGGAGTGTTGGGGAGGAAGATGGAGTGTTGGGGAGGAAGATGGAGTGTTGGGGAGGAAGGTGGAGTGTTGGGGAGGAAGGTGGAGTGTTGGGGAGGGAGATGGAGTGTTGGGGAGGAAGATGGAGTGTTGGGGAGGAAGGTGGAGTGTTGGGGAGGAAGATGGAGTGTTGGGGAGGGAGATGGAGTGTTGGGGAGGAAGATGGAGTGTTGGGGAGGGAGATGGAGTGTTGGGGAGGAAGATGGAGTGTTGGGGAGGAAGGTGGAGTGTTGGGGAGGAAGGTGGAGTGTTGGGGAGGAAGGTGGAGTGTTGGGGAGGAAGATGGAGTGTTGGGGAGGGAGATGGAGTGTTGGGGAGGAAGATGGAGTGTTGGGGAGGAAGGTGGAGTGTTGGGGAGGGAGATGGAGTGTTGGGGAGGAAGATGGAGTGTTGGGGAGGAAGGTGGAGTGTTGGGGAGGAAGATGGAGTGTTGGGGAGGAAGATGGAGTGTTGGGGAGGAAGGTGGAGTGTTGGGGAGGAAGATGGAGTGTTGGGGAGGAAGGTGGAGTGTTGGGGAGGAAGATGGAGTGTTGGGGAGGGAGATGGAGTGTTGGGGAGGAAGATGGAGTGTTGGGGAGGAAGGTGGAGTGTTGGGGAGGAAGGTGGAGTGTTGGGGAGGGAGATGGAGTGTTGGGGAGGGAGATGGAGTGTTGGGGAGGAAGGTGGAGTGTTGGGGAGGAAGATGGAGTGTTGGGGAGGAAGATGGAGTGTTGGGGAGGAAGGTGGAGTGTTGGGGAGGAAGGTGGAGTGTTGGGGAGGAAGATGGAGTGTTGGGGAGGAAGGTGGAGTGTTGGGGAGGAAGATGGAGTGTTGGGGAGGAAGGTGGAGTGTTGGGGAGGAAGGTGGAGTGTTGGGGAGGAAGATGGAGTGTTGGGGAGGAAGGTGGAGTGTTGGGGAGGAAGATGGAGTGTTGGGGAGGGAGATGGAGTGTTGGGGAGGAAGGTGGAGTGTTGGGGAGGAAGGTGGAGTGTTGGGGAGGGAGATGGAGTGTTGGGGAGGAACGTGGCATGTTGGGGGAGGAAAGTGGCGTGTTGGGGGAGGAGTGTCGAGGGAGGGGGAGAAGGGAGCAAACGGTGAGGGAGGGGGGTGGGGAAGGGGGGCTTGCCTCCCCAGGCCGTATATGGTGGGGTGTCTTATCCTCCAGCGGTGCTTGTGGCGCCTCAGGTTACCTCAAGCAGCGCCACACTTAAACCCTCGCTCCACTCTCCCACATGTGTGCCCACACCTGCTACCCCGCTCTTCTCCCACACCTGCTACCCCGCTCTTCTCCCACACCTGCTACCCCGCTCTTCTCCCACACCTGCTACCCCGCTCTTCTCCCACACCTGCTACCCCGCTTAACTCCCACACCTGCTACCCTGCTCTTCTCCCACACCTGCTACCCCGCTTAACTCCCACACCTGCTACCCCGCTCTTCTCCCACACATGTGCCCACACCTGCCGCGCCTTCTTTTACGAGGGGGCGCGACTCTTGTCACCTTATGTGTGGTTGTCGACACTGAAGACAATTGTCGTAAGATTTACAACCCCAACTTGTTTTATCATGACTCCTTATAACCTTCCTTGTCTAGGCCAGCTTGTAGGCGTATTAAGGCCCGTCTAGGCCAGCTTGTAGGCGTATTAAGGCCCGTCTAGGCCAGCTTGTGGGCGTATTAAGGCCCGTCTAGGCCAGCTTGTAGGCGTATTAAGGCCCGTCTAGGCCAGCTTGTGGGCGTATTAAGGCCCGTCTAGGCCAGCTTGTAGGCATATTAGGGCCCGTCTAGGCCAGCTTGTAGGCATATTAAGGCCCGTCTAGGCCAGCTTGTAGGCGTATTAAGGCCCGTCTAGGCCAGCTTGTAGGCGTATTAAGGCCCGTCTAGGCCAGCTTGTGGGCGTATTAAGGCCCGTCTAGGCCAGCTTGTAGGCATATTAAGGCCCGTCTAGGCCAGCTTGTAGGCGTATTAAGGCCCGTCTAGGCCAGCTTGTAGGCATATTAAGGCCCGTCTTGGCCAGCTTGTAGGCATATTAAGGCCCGTCTTGGCCAGCTTGTAGGCATATTAAGGCCCGTCTAGGCCAGCTTGTAGGCATATTAAGGCCCGTCTAGGCCAGCTTGTAGGCATATTAAGGCCCGTCTAGGCCAGCTTGTAGGCATATTAAGGCCCGTCTAGGCCAGCTTGTAGGCATATTAAGGCCCGTCTTGGCCAGCTTGTAGGCATATTAAGGCCCGTCTAGGCCAGCTTGTAGGCATATTAAGGCCCGTCTAGGCCAGCTTGTAGGCATATTAAGGCCCGTCTAGGCCAGCTTGTAGGCATATTAAGGCCCGTCTTGGCCAGCTTGTAGGCATATTAAGGCCCGTCTAGGCCAGGTATACTGACCTGGCTCAGGATATGCAACCTATTTTACTGCTGGGTGAAGAGAGGCATCAGGGGGAAAAGGAAGCCTGCCCAACCGTTTATCTCCTTGTTGGGAGGATTAAACCCGTTTAGTATTGTCACCAGTTTTGGGATTTGGGATGGGACGGGAGGGGAAGGAATGGTGCCCCACCACTTATAGACCATTGGGGATTGAACGCCGACCTGCATGAAGAGAGACCGTCGCTCTACCGTCCAGCCCAAGTGGTTGCGCACCTGCAGGGGGAGAAAACTCAACTAGTTTATAAATACCTTGTCAGAAGCAAAGCATGTTGTTGTTGTTGTTTTAGATTCAGCTACTCGGAACAAAAAGTTCCAAGTAGCACGGGCAATGTTGAGCCCGTAACTTACCCGGCACAGGAGCGGGCCAAGTAGCACGGGCTATGGTGAGCCCGTAATGAACTTACCCGACACAGGAGCAGGCCAAGTAGCACGGGCTATAGTGAGCCCGTAGTGGACTTACCTGGCACGGGAGCGGCGGGGCTGTAACTGATCTGTCAAGTGTCTGTTTTCAAGAGTGGACAAGCAGAGCAGAGCATCAGTATGTATATAGGCACACTCTCTCCAGCCCCTGTGGGCGAGGTGTGATGACGGGAGACCTCCTCCATTGGTCCACTTGTCAACACTGGGCTCAGGCAACAACCCGTACTGGTGATAGTCCATTCATAAGACTGGTAGTTCTCGCTCCATTGATGACACTACCGCAGTTCTTGAATGTGTTCGCTCCATTCACAAGACTCGTAGTTCTCTCTTCTGGCTCCATTGATAAGTGTAAGTAATTCTACTTCCATTGATAGTTCTCCCATTCACCCATAATTAAGTAGTTCTCTGTTCTAGCGCCATTGGTAAGTATAATTAAGTAGTTCTCTGTTCCAGCGCCATTGATAAGTATAAATAGTTCTCTGTTCTCATTCTATTGATAAGTCTAAAATCATAATTAACATATTCTCATGTTTTCACTTGATTGATAAGACTGTCACATGTCTCGTGTTCTCGCTAGATTGATAATAGTTTACGTTTCTGTTCTCGCCCGAGAATAGAAACATCTATCGTCTTTCAATATTGTCTATCTACTTGTTCTTTCTAGATTGGTAAGACTTCTATATGTCTCTTCGTGTTGTCTTGTACTTTTGATTTAGTCAAAAATATTATCGATTGCGATAAAGAAATTGGTGAGTTAGCAAGTGGTCTTATATTATGTAAGACCGCCTTTGTTGGGTGGATGGGGGGGAGGGGTGTTCTGCTGTAGGATGGGGGGGGGTGT
Source organism: Procambarus clarkii (assembly GCF_040958095.1). Classification (NCBI taxonomy): domain Eukaryota; kingdom Metazoa; phylum Arthropoda; class Malacostraca; order Decapoda; family Cambaridae; genus Procambarus; species Procambarus clarkii. Next base: position 8,702,557 of record NC_091235.1, read on the forward strand.
TCTGCTGTAGGATGGGGGGGGGGGGGTGTTCTGCTGTAGAATGGGGGGGGTGTTCTGCTGTAGGATGGGGGGGGGTGTTCTGCTGTAGGACGGGGGGGGTGTTCTGCTGTAGGATGGGGGGGGTGTTCTGCTGTAGGATGGGGGGGGTGTTCTGCTGTAGGATGGGGGGGTGTTCTGCTGTAGGATGGGGGGGGTGTTCTGCTGTAGGATGGGGGGGAGGGGAGAGGCCTTGCTGTAGGATGAATCATACTACGTAAATATACAGAAGACCGGTTACTGTCGGGTGTGTGTGTTTATATATATATATATATATATATATATATATATATATATATATATATATATATATATATATATATATATATATATATAAACTGAAAACTCAACACCCCAGAAGGATTCGAACCCAGACAGCCAGGAGCACTATGCACCATGGCGTACCTGGTTCTTTAACCACTAGGCCACACGACTCTACAAAAATCTTGGTAGTCGTGAGACTATACAAGATCCGAGAGCGCTCGGTGGTCAATCTTGGATAGTCTCACGACTACCAAGATTTTCCCTTGAAGAAAGAAGAGTTACGGGAGACATGATCACCACCTACAAATTTTTCTGAGGAATTAAGAGTGGACAAAGATAAACTATTTAGTATGGGTGGAATACGGACAAGAGGACACAGGTGGAAACTAGGTACCCAAATGAGCCACAGAGACATTATAAATATTTTTTTCAGTGTCAGAGTAATTAACAAATGGAATACATTAGGAAGTGATGTAGTGGAGGCTGACTCCATACACAGTTTCAAATGGAGATATGGTAGAGCCCAGTAGGCTCAGGAACCTGTACACCAGTTGATTGACGGTTGTGAGGCGGGACCAAAGAGCCAGAGCTCAACCCCCGCAAGCACAACTAGGTGAGACACCCGTACAGCACCACCTAACTCAACAAGCAGCGCTGCAACAATTTAGTGTCGAACTACATGCACCAGGGCGCCTGACAGCTGAGTAGACAGCGCTAAGGATTCGTAGTCCTGAGGTTCCGGGTTCGATCCCCGGTGGAGGCGGAGACAAATGAGCAAAAAGTTTCTTTCACCCTGATGCCCCCGTTTACCTAGCAGTAAATAGGTACCTGGGAGTTACTCATCTGCTACGGGCTGCTTCCTGTGTAACAAAAAGGAGACTTGGTCAAGGACCGGACCTCGGGGACGCTAAGCCCCGAAATCATCTCAAGATAACCCTCAAGATAACATTCCATCAGCACCAGTACTTGCCATCCTCCGTCCAGTTGCTGGGAAAGACAGGGCGGAGTCCTTAGTGTGGAGACTCTTGTATCCGGGTTACTGACTTGTGGATAACACACTTAGGCTACCACGCCATTTTCTTTGCCCTACCGAATACGGCAATGTTTATGGAGTACCTCGCGTCCTATTGCGTGTATGTGACCTGGTTACAGGTGGCCTCCCTTTCAGCATGGTGTGAAAAGGTGTATTGTGAAGGGGATCCTTGCATGCAGCTGCTGGTTAAGCACATTTGTTATTGTTTTTGTTACGTGGCCTTTCAATTTTCGCTTGGCGTGTCGCGTTGATGAGAGTTCTCGAGGTGTATATGTCGTGCCGAGCACGGCCTCTTCTACCTTGCTGTTGTTTATGTATCTTTTTTTGTTTCGTTAATATACATGGAAAGCGGCGCACGACACATTTACTCCATCCATAAAAGCATCGGGGGGAACAGGTTGCAAGGGCTTAAATGCGGCTTGCATGCAAGAATTAGTATTGCGGCCCACACGTTACAAGGCAGGGGTTACGGGCTCTCCTGCAGGCACCAGTCTCCGCCTCTTTCAGGTTCCAATTGAGGAAACTGGGGCTAGAGCCCAGGCTAGGTTGGTGAATGGGAAGTAAATATGCTTAGCTGGGAATGGGAGTAAATATCCAATGACCTCCTGCACCTTCAGGCATCCATACGTGTCCCCACTACACAAGCCGGCTCCTATGCTTGCATGGGAGGTTTGTGGATCATGGGGCCAGATTCACGAAGCAGTTACCCAAGAACTTACGAACGTGTACATCTTTTCTCAATCTTTGGCGGCTTTGTGTACATTTATTAAACAGTTTACAAGCATTAAAACTTCCCATTCAACTGCAGGCAATGAGTCACAATAACGTGGCTAAAGTAAGTTGACCAGACCACACACTAGAAGGTGAAGGGACGACGACGTTTCGGTCCGTCCTGGACCATTCTCAAGTCGATCGACTTGAGAATGGTATAGAACGGACCGAAACGTCGTCGTCCCTTCACCTTCTAGTGTGTGGTCTGGTCAACTTCCCATTCAACTGTTGTTATTGTTATAAACAGCCTCCTGGTGCTTTAGAGCTCATTAATTGTCTAATAATTGTAAACAAAGCCGCCAAAGATTGAGAAAAGATGTACAGGTTCGTAAGTGCTTGCGTAACTGCTTCGTGAATCTAGCCGATGGAGACAAAGCCTGTGGACGGCGCTGACGTCAATTTAAAAGCTCATGGTTCAAATTATTCCAAATAGAACGTCGTAATATTGTTGTTATATTAAAGTTAAGATGATGATATTAACTTCTATACGTAGACTTGCAAACTAAACAAGTTCAAAAATATAAATATTAAAAATGAAAAAGTTCAAAAATATAATGTCTATAAAGAGACAGACAGACAGACAGACAGACAGACAGACAGACAGACAGACAGACAGACAGACAGACAGACAGACAGTGGGAGAATGAGAGCATCATAAGTCTGGCTGTCTCAATAGATCAAGCATTACTCCAGGGGTCACGTGACGGACCATATCTTATACAAAGTAACTCATAAGCTAAATCACAAGAAAACAAAGGGGTACTATCGAGTACTATACGGTAGTACTCGATAGTACAATACGGTAAAATCGAGGACAATAACCACCTTCCCTTAGCTTAGCTAATAGATGAACAAAAGTTGAACACCAATGTATTTCACTGCTTCAAGTCTGCTTAAAGCGGACAAGACTTAAGGCTTCAATGTCTTTCGAATCAGTAAACTATTTCACTGTCAGGAATTGAGAAAATTCCCGTTTTGAATGAACAGCATGTAAAAATTTATGAATGCGTCTGTGGGGTCGACCGCTGGATGGAATGGACATGAGTCGAGGACGGGTTGCAGGCCAGAATGGCGGAGAGTTGTCACTTGAATTGTGAGAAGAAGGAATATATTTGTTTGGTTGTACAGCGTCTGGGTGTTTGGTGTTCAGAGATTGCACTAAGAGTCATTTCTTAAATAATGATTGAGTTGAGGTGTGAGCTTTACTGTCAACATCACGTCTGTAGCCAGTCTCTCTCTCTCTCTCTCTCTCTCTCTCTCTC